>NC_141022.1:12535000-12747500 GCF_052040795.2 Danio rerio
TTTAAACTAGAACCGCCACTGCGGGCCTCCTCGATCGTCTTTGATAGCACGCATACATCTTCAATAGACAGCAATAGCAGTTTAATATTTACCTTAGGGTACATTAATAGAAGAAGCTGCATTAATAATATTGTGGCTCAAAAAGAAATATGGATAAATTATAGCATAGGGTCTATATAGTGAGTGTGTGTATATAGTAATGCCTTTTGTTCAGTTTGTTCAACTGTTTGTTTTATTAATTCATTTATTAATTTTCATTAATTATAGACATGGGTTATACTGTATGCGGTACAATAAAGGTATGTGAAAAATAAATAAATATATGTATGAAAAGTGTTTTTAAACTAAATACAAATTTGGTTTGCACATGTACTTGCTGAATTATTTCAATGAATAAATAGCAATATTTCAAGAGTAATTATCTAAATGAATTAAAACCACATTATTTTGTTTACCAGAAACAATTTTCAACATTACATTCAATTCATTAATTTTTGTGTGCCGCCCTAAGATTTGGTGTGGCCTCTTCTGGCCACCCCTAAGAAAATTTTCTGGGGGCACCACTGCCTAGACATCAGTCTAGGAAAACAGCAAACGTTTCATTTTCCCTAGTACACAATGTAACTACCAAGATAGCAAAGAATTCTGGCCCAGATTTGGCATGAAACTACCACAGCAGGCATTCATCCGGCACTGCCATACAGCATGTGGCCAGACATGTCCTGGGTTTGGCAGAGGTGGCACCGTCTTTAAGGCGGCACACAAGACATGGGCCAGAAGTCAACTGTAGTATTTCACCCGGATGTTTAAAAACTGATTTGTGGGCCATGTAAGTTTGACCCATATTTAAATTACATTTTATTTTTGAATAAAGAATTAACTTAGCTGAGACTTGCCCAGATAAGGTCCGTTTTAGACCTTGTCTGGAAGCCAGACTTGGTCCAGTCATGAACCGCCATTCACAGAAGCATCTGGGCTAAGCAAAGGTTGATTTTGTGGGCCAGAGCAAGGCCAATGAAATTTTTGCTATGTGGGTACAGAACAGTCCAGCTTTAAATAGGAACATCTGAGAACTCTTTGGTCATTTTTGAGCAAGAGGCTAATGATCTAATCCAATTTGATGGTCAGCAGTTGGGAATTTTATTTTTTTTTAAACAAAACAAGTAAACTCTGCCTTTAATCATTTAAAATTTCTCTAATCAAAGTGTCAAAAATGGATGTTGCTCAAATTCCCACCATGCTCATCTAGAACTGTTGGATATTCACAATAGAGAACATAGCTTATACACTGCAATTCAACACTGTACACACAGACTAATGTTTTTTTTTTTTTTTTTACGTAATGATGAGAGGTTCCATAAACAGTGAGTGTTATTTGATGAGTCCAACCATCAATCATCAACCAGTAATGAACCTTGCATACAGTCCCCTCTGTCCTATATATTTCAGTATAAAATCAGATCACAGTTCAGCCAAAGAATTAAAGTGAACTTTAGCCCTATTAAAGCAGAGTGACACATTATCAGTCCACTCTGGTTATCCAGGAAATCCTCTTAATGCGTGCCAAGGGTGAAAGCTTGTGGGAGTTTTCTGTGTTTCTAGATTGAAGTGTAAAGTGCTCAGTCCAAAATAAATCTGGCACTCAGGTTTTTTTTTTTTTTTTTTTTTTGTGATGCTTTAGTACATCCTATTAAAGTCTGAAGAGCCTATGGCCTACTTACATGCCCAAACAGACACAAATTCACAGTTTGGTACATCTGAGATGCAGGAAAAGCATGGATCCATCTTGAGTTGTATCAATGGTTCAGGCTGGTGGTGGTGGTGTAATAGTCAAACCATTTGAGCACAGCCTACCTGACTATTGTTGCTGACCATGTCTAGTGTACCCATGTACTGATGGCTACGGGAGATTCACAGTGCATGCTGCTATCATGTCAATATGAACCAAAATCTCTGAGGCATATTTCCAGTTTTGCCAGTTCTGAAGGCAAAAGGGAGTCCAACCCAGTACTAGTGAAGTGTATAGTGAAATAATCAATAATGGCTGATAAAAACAAATTGAGAAATTAAAAATAATAATTCCTTTAATATTTACTCACCCTTGCGTCATTCCAAACCCCTGAGATTTTTGAGATCTTCAGAACACAAATAATGATATTTTAAATGAGACCTCCATAGACAGCAGTGGTCCTGAGACATTCCAGAAAGTCCAGAAAAGGAGTCAAAACATTTGTGATCAAAAGTGTTCTTGGAGCTTTGTATGATTAGACAAAAGGTCAAAAACTTTCCATCTACATTTTTTTTAATTTTAGAATTGAGTTTATTTCAGAAATACATTTTATTTTTGACCAGTTACTCTGAAAAAGTTTATTTTATAATTATTAATAAATAAAAATAAATAATTAATAAAAAAAAGAAAGTACACTGTAAAAATTATATGATCAGTTAGCCATGACAGCATATGTTTTTAGTTCACAGTAACTTATTAAACTAAATTAATCATGTTCTAACTTAATTTTATAAGTCAGGCAAGCTATTTTAGATTAGTTTTACATAATATTAGTTCAAATGACTCGTGAGGTTCTCTTTCTTCAGCTTACTTACAGCTTACAACCATGATTTTTTTTTACAGTTTTTAAAGGACAGAAATTTGGTATTGACGGATATCACTTTGAAGGCACAAGAGAGCAGTAGGCAAATATCTTTACATATGAAAAAATTTTAAATATTAAGGATATATATATATAGGATATAATAAGAATATATATATATATATATATATATATATATATATATATATATATATATATATATATATATATATATATATATATATATATATATGATATAAATATAAAGGATTAAAATATTACAAAACAAATTATTTTCTAGCCTACATAAATATGAAAAACCACTGCTTTTATGCCTTCTTCATCTCGGGAGGCTTTTTCAGTTCATTCATAACAATTTGCTTTTGTATAATGTTATTATTATTAGCAGTATTATTTATTATATCCATATTTATATTTGTTTTATTAAAAACAAGCTTAGATTTGCCCACCTGTCAGGTTTAGACCATATGGGGCACAGCATGTGTTTTAGGATATAACTCATTATATAGCACATTTTGCTATTATTATTCATTTATTCGTTTGCTGGAAATTAGAACTGAATTTAGAAATAGTTTTGAAACGAATATTTGCGCTTAACAAACAAAAGTATTTATTTATAGACTAATTGATGTCTGTGCATAAAGGTTTCACTATCCAAGAGCGAAAGTGATCCATTATCTCTCATTCTCACGCAGTAGATGCTCTGTTTAACAGTTTTCTGTTAAAAAAACTGTTAACTGTTAACTGTTTGCTTGTGAAATGCTCATTTTTTCCACTTAGACTTACTTTGCGTCCTGTAAATAGCGAATGCGCTCTTGGCGTGACGCAGCTGACTCTTAAAGGGAATGGGAGATGAGACTCTAATTGGTTTATTCTTAAAAACACACCTATAACTCATTAAGAAAATAAGCGCAAGGCAGATTTCCCATCCTTAAATTAGCAAAAACGCGTCCTGACACGCCCTGAAAGCATTTGCGCCCTGCGTTTTGCGCTTTGCGCATGGACCGTCAAAATAGAGCCCATAATGTTTTATAACTCTGATTAACGTAAAGAAACTGCCCCTTTTAAGCTTTTATCCAAATTGTGTCATTTTGGTGACTGTTGCTTCCAACTCAAACGAGATTGTGCTCCTATGCCTCTCTAAAAAAGAGAAAGGAGCTACAAAGATCTATGCATTAGCATAGCGGCAAATTAAAAAACAAGACTAACATTATCTCTGTGAAAAACTGAAAATGGCAAAAAAAAAAAAAAAAAAAAAAACAGTGGCTCAGAAGAAGATTGTCTATATCACACCGAATGAGCATTTACCTTCCAAAAACACCTGCACCGCACTGCCTTGTTGTTGACAAGAAAAAAAATAAGTGCGGTGCACTTTTTATGCCGCTAGGTAATGACTAAATCAGCTGTGTATTGTGTGCGAGTGTTGCTGTTGATGTTGTTATAATTGTAATATTTATTAATATTGTGATATTCAAGATCTGTAAAGTCATACAGGTTTGTGTAACTCTAAATAGTAACCACTAATCTCTCCTCCATCTTTAAAAGTCTCCTTAGTTGTCTTGATGACAGAAACACTGCAATGATCTCAACTGAAAACCCCACCTGTGCTTTCATTTGATTGAAGAATGAAAAAGATACGACTGACATAACGCGGTTTTTCCGCTCAGAGTTGACTTATTTCCAACTGCGAGGGAAGCCTGCAACGACAAAAACATGAGGCAAATAGGGCGCATAAGCCCTAAAAAAGATGCGACATAACGCGTTTTTTCCACTAAGACTTTTTTCAACTGCAAGTGCACAGCGTGCAACCGCAAAAATGTGAGGTGCAGTAGGTGGTTAAAACGCAAGGCAAATAGGGTGCATAAGCAGCGCCCAAGATGCTTGTGGCCGTCAGGGGTGATCACACAGAACAAGCATTTACATTCTAAAAACATGTGGGGCACTGCACTGTCTTTTTGTTGACAACAAAAAAGAAGTGCAGTGCTGTGGGCTTTTTATGTCACTAGGCAACGACTGAATCAGCTGTGTATTGTGTGCGTGTGTTGCTGTTGATGTTGTTATAATTGTAATATTTAATAATATTGTAATATTCAAGATTTAAGAGTCATACAGCTTCAGATAACTCAAAACAGCAACCACTAGTCTCTCCTCTACCTTCAAAAGTCTCCATAGTTGTCTTAACAACACAAACACTGCTGTCACCTCAACTGAAAACTCTGCCTCTGCATTCATTTAAATGGAGAATGAAACAGACGCAACTGACGTAACACGCTTTTTCTGCTCAGAGTTGACTTTTTTTTAACTGCAAGTGCACAGCACGCAATGGCAAAAACGTGAGGTGTGTTGGGCATATAAGCAGCGCGCAAAACGCTTGTGGCCGTTTGTAAATCATTCCAAAAAGACGCCTCTCAACACAAAAAGCATGTTCAGTGTGATCAGCCCCAACAAACCATTTAAAAGATGCGCTTCTCAAAGCAAAAGGCGTGTTCAGTGTGATCAGCCCCAGTAAACCATTTAAAAGATGCGCTTCTCAAAGCTTAGTCTGTGACATCTTTGGTAGGCAAATCTCTAACGATGGACAGCTGCTTCTCACTCAGGGCTGTTTTTGCTAATGAGGGAGAGATCATCACTAATGTGCAGGACTTTTCTCTTCCTGTGAATGTCAATCAGAGTGTTTCTGCAGATTGTTTTTCTGAAGTGTTATTATAAAAACAATAATTAATTTTTAGAAATAATCAATTTTTACTATTACAGGCTGGCTTTATTTACACACGTTGCCACAACAGCTGTGTTTAAACCCCTTATAAAAGTGATCCGTGCACAATAGGTCCCCTCTAATGTCACACCCCCCTTGTTGGCAACTAAACCCCTCCATGTGGTTGGAAGTTTATAATAAGATTATAATTTAACAGCTGTGATATTCACTCGTGGGTTTAGCGGTCTGCCTTCTGGGTGGGATTTAAAACAGAAAAGAGCTTGGTTGGGAATATAGATCAAAGTTCTTCCAAACAATGTCTGCATCAGGATCATCAGTAGGCAGAATGAACTGCCTACTTATCCAGCATATTTTTTTTTATGATTGATTAGCATGTTGCTAAATTATTTAGCATGTTGTTAGTATGTTTCTAGTATGGACTAGTATATTGTTAGTATGAATTGGTATGTTGTTAGCATGTCTAATGTAAAGTCAATGGAAGTTTTTTTTTATAATGGAAGTCTATGAGACAGTTGCTAGGGTGCCGTAAGTGGTTGCAAGGGTGTGGCTAGTAAGTTGAAAGGTCATCAGTGAGGGGCAGATTAGTAGTCTGGGTTTAATGAGCCCAACATTAAGTCTGTATGACAGTTTAGAGCAGGGGTCGGCAACCCAAAATGTTGAAAGAGCCATATTGGACCAAAACAAACAAAAAACAAATATGTCTAGAGCCGCAAAAAATGTAAAGCCTTATATAAGCCTTATAATGAAGGAAACACATGCTGTATGTATCTATAGTAGCTATATTAGCCTACTATAAAAATGACTAAGTTGGCTACAAATACATAATGAGTCTTCATGATTAAATAGCCCCTGAAATCAGGTGGCTGGTGTTTATTGTGTTGTCATTTAAACACTTCAGCACAGCCTCTGGTCTTTCAGTGGTATTAATTTGATCATTTCTTCTTTCGGCCCATCAGAGTTCACATACCTGCATAAAAGCGCATTGAATATCGGTCACATCACAGGCAATTGAGTATGCTGGCACTGAATTAATGTCCTTGGTTTGCTGATCTGTGATGTTACCTGCCATTTTAATAGCACTTTCCTTCACTGTCTTAGCGGAGAGGGCTATATCTTTAATCTTTGTATTATTTTGGTTTTGAAGTCTGCAAATAGGTGTTCTAATATGATGATGAGACTCCTTCATGTAGTCACCATCTGTGAACGGTTTTCCATGCTTTAATATCTCCCGGTTTGTTTACAACAGCCACCTGCCTGGCATCCCGCCCTGCTGATGGAAACCTGTGTCGCAGGCTATGACGCAAATCTTCGTTGACAGAAATGTTGAAATTAAATATTAATTCTACACACTTTTACAGCATTTGAAAACGTTAAAATTGTTTGTCCTCCTATAGAAATCATATTAAAACAAAAATATATATTAACCTTCCCCATCTTTTTGAACATTTTTGAAAAAGCTCCAGGGAGCCACAAGGGCAGCACTAAAGAGCCGCATGCGGCTCTAGAGCCGAGGGTTGCTGACCCCTGGTTTAGAGCAAAATTATGAAGTCAGAAAGTTTGGTCCAATGTTAAGTGAATGGGACTTTTCAGAATTTTCCGGGACAGTTTTCAGAAAACCGTAAGTCGGATCAGTTGGAAAAGACATAGCAACTTAGTTCAGTATAGTTTTAAGGTTTGGAGTTAGGAGATGCGTTTTTAAAATAGAAAATGACTCAAGAATGTTAAGTTAATGTAGTATAACAGTATGTTGGCTTTCTCAAGCCATCATAACAATAATGACAACAGTAAAAGTTTTCAAGAAAAAAGCAATTTAGTGTAGCCTGGAACCGCCATTAGGGAAGATTAAATGCACTCGAAAAAAGGTGAGTCTTTAACATCGATTTAAAAACAGATATAGTTTTTATAGTCTGTATAAAATGTTATAGTCTATTCGGAAATGTTCCTGCAACCAATGTAGTGATCTCAATATTTTGTGATATAATCCTATTTGTGGCTACTTGTAAGCAAACGGGTGGCCACATTTTGGACCATTTGAAGATTAGAAATAGAAGATGAAGTTCGACCAATATATAAAGAATTTTGATAATATAATCACATGGAAATAAAAGTATGAATAGTCATTTCAAAACCCTTCCTGCTCAGAACAGGATAAACATCCTTAAAACTATAATATATGGGTTAAATACATGTCAATCTTGGGTATTTTTGATAACTGTTGCCTATACAATAATACCGGACCTAAGTAATCTCCACATATCTATTAAACACAGGAAAAATATACAGTTTAATTCCATCATTTATTTAAGACCACAAATGCACTCATAATCCAAGTACATGTGCATATATTTATTCTACAGAGACATAAATCTTGTCTTAAAATCGTATTGCTGCACATGTTAATTACACAATCCTTTTATAAATCTATAAAAGGAAAGACATCTTCATGGGGAGGAAAAAAACATGTCTGTTGTGCTACAGGTTTATGCAATGCATGGCTGTACAGTTACTCAAGACACTTAGAACAGTGACACATGCTACTCGGAAACAGGATGGACGGAAAGCAGAGAGGAAAGCGTTTTTTTTAAAAGTCCACAGAAGCAGCAATATGAAGCAGCACCATAAGAAAAAACAGACGATGGTCAATATACAACGCATGGCCGTTTTAATAAGATCTAGTTTGGGACATCTTGTCATTCTTCTATGAAAATTTAAAGTTATATTTGGGCATAGTTATTTACAGCTTTCTCGTCAAATCACAATGGCATACGTACATCTTTTATTTTGTTTTGAACTCTTCCTGTCATTCTCACACAAATAATGGCTGCTCAAGATTTTTTTCTCTTGTTTTTTTTATATAGCCTAATTTAAAGAGATAGTTCAATCGAACCTCAAAAGATATTTAGGTTAGTAGGTGACTTTGTAGCATTAATATTTTGGCTGAAACTGGTCTAGGGTGATCCATAAAATGCAAGAAAATGGCTACCAGGACTTAAGATTTAAAAACAAACAAACAACATTAAAAAATTATATATTTTGCATGCAAATCACTGAATTCACACGCATAAAAAGTTTTTCTGCTTGCTTGATGTGGTTTTGGACCTGTGTGAAAAAGGGTTAATGAAAATAATAATAGATGGAAACATTTCCCAGCAGACACACAACATCATAAGACATTAATATGAGGTTAGATTAAAGCTGCGTCCGAAACCACCTACTACTCAATAGGTACAGCATTTGAATTTAAACGTACTACTCGGCCTTTAGAAAAGTACGTTCTATACAGTATGAATGCAGCGGGATGGGATGCGCACTTCAGAATCTCGCCGGAAGTAGTAAGTCATCCGGGTACTTCTCGCATACTGTTTTTCGAATTCTATGATTTCGGACATACTACTCGGCTCGCATACTGATTTTAGCGTACTCTATAGTATGGAAGTATGCGGTTTTGGACGCAGCAGATGTTTGTTAAAATCTAAGGACAATGTTATTTTGATGTCCAATAACAACGTGAAATACGTTTATGTATTAGGTACTGTTACGACGTTGATACTTAGGGCTTACTCACACTATGCCATCCGTACCGTGCCCAGGCCCGTTTCCCGGATCGTTTGAGAAGTGTGAGTGCGCTGAATCGCGCTCAAGCACGGTTCACTTGGCCGGCCCTGGCCCGGTTGGAAGAGGTGTGCCTGAGCGCGGTACACTTGGGCTTTGGCGCGGTACGCTTGTGTGTGAGCGCAAAACGCGCCAAAGCCCGAAACTGAAAGGTGACTTTTAAGGGACTGATTGATATGGATTTATTAATTATTCTTACTGTTCAGTGAACGCAAACTGCCGTAGTTTATTAAAGACGCAAACTCCTCACAGCACGCCAGCTGCGCGCCTTCAGCAGACCTCCTCATTCCTGCAGCACGAGAGCTTAATGATTGTTTATGAGCGCCAAAAGTGGCGGATCTGTTCGGCGAAATATCTGACTGCGTATCACCGCATCCCTAAGGACTGTTTGGCGAAATATTTGACGGCATATCAAACGACTTATCAAACGACTGAAACGATATAACTAGAGAAATCTCCGCTGTGCTGCTGGGTGAGAGCGTATGGCAAGCCGATTTAGCATTTAAACCTTGTTCTGACTATCCATAAATATATTTAGAGATATCTCTAATTATATTTTGACTAGTCATAATTATAATTCGACTAGTCAGAATGACAATTAGAGATATCTGCAATTACAATTGTACTAGTACGAAATCAGATTGGAGATATCTGCAAATATATTATGACTGGTCATATTCCTCCATTGACTTCCATTGAAAAATATTTGCAGACATCTCTAACTGAGTTTTGACTCGTCAAAAATCCAATTCAAGATATCTACAACTGTAATTCGACTATTAGTAAATTAATTAGAGATCTTCAAATATATTTGTAAATATCTCTAAATATGATGAATTAAAGACATCTCCAAATGTATTACTACTAGTAAAAACTCAGAGATATCTCTAATTACAATTGTGACTAGTCAAAACTCATTTAGAGATATCTGCAAATATTTTTCAATGGAAGTCAATGGAGGAATATATTTATGGAGTCAGAACAAAGATTTAAATGCTAAAAAAGGCTTGCCATAGAGAGCGCTTCTGAACAGCGCAGCAGCGATGACGTAAGCGTGCCGAGGCCCGATATGGTGTGAGCGCGGGCCGTCGGGGGAGACGGGAGGGGGGACAAGCGTGCTTTGGCCCGGTTCGAGGCAACTGTACCTAGTGTGAGTACGGCCTTAGTTGATTTTAGGTTGTGTCAGAAATTTACCAAAATCCAACGTCGAGCCAACATCTTAATCCAACATCATATTGATTTCAAATACTGACATTTATTCGTCAAGGATGGCAACCAAATCTAATGTCTGATAGATGGTCTATGGGTAATGTCCACACAGCGTCAGGCTGTACCATCATTAGACGCTGATATTTGGTTGTTTTTAGGTTGATTTGGAAAGTAACCAAAATGTAACTTCTGTCCAACAATAGACATTGACGGCGACATGACATTGGGTTCTGACGTTAACCTAATTTTCATTTTCAAACAAAATGCAACGTTCTACAAAATTGGGGTACAAGGTCAATCTGACGTCATGTGCCAGATGGGTTGCTGAATAAACTCTGATGTAACAAACATCAAACTCACGTGGCTAATCGGCTGTCTCTGTTATGCTTTGTTTTTTTACTGTTGGTTACTAGATTACCAATCCCAAAGTCATCCACTCTAACAACTTACACCTAATTTGTATTTGTTTTGTTTTTTTCTTTGTTTGCAAACTTTCAAAATATTTGCTTCTCATTATGATGGAAACCCAGCAAGTAATTTATGAAATAATGAAGTTAATGATAGCTATACTTCCATCAGTGGTGTAAAGTAACTAATTACAAATACTCAAATGACTGTAATTGAGTAGTTTTTCTCAGGAATTGTAATTTCCTAAGTAGTTTTAAAAATTTAGTATGAATATGAAAATCATGTTAATATCAGAACTTAACGTCAGGCCAACGTCCAACCTAAAACCATCCACATATTAAGGTCTAATAATGTTACAGCTTGACGTTGTGTTGACGTTACCACAATGTCCATCAGATGTTGGATTTTGGTTGCCATACCAGATGAATAAACGTCAGTATTTGACGTCAGTATGACGTTGGTTTAGGATGTTGGCTCAATGTTGGATTTTGGTCACTAACACAACCTAAAATCAACCAAATATCAACGTTATTTGAAATCATTATTGAACGTCAAAATAATGTTGTCCTTAGACGCCGGTTAGACATAGAATTTTGGTCACCTGACATCACAACCTAAATCTAACCTAATATGAGCTTATGACGTTGTGTGCCTGCTGGGCCATAATTAAATACACTACAGAATGTTACATTTACACACATACACAAATTACATGTAAATGTATCAGCACTACTCTTGAGTACTTTTTGAAAGGACTACTTTTTACTCATACTTCGAGTAATATTTCCAAAAGATACTTTGACTACTTGCACTACATTTTTGGGCAAGGAATGGTCCTTTTTTTTTTTTACTTGAGTAAGATTTTTCAGTACTTTTTCCACCACTGACTTTCATACACAGATTTTTATGCGCATTTTGAACTATCGCATAAAAAAAATTCTAAATGGAAATGCCAATACGCTCCTTAATTTTGAGTAGGATAAACTTTTTATTATGTAAGAAAAAATGTGCAAAAAGTACAATGGAAACACATCAATCATATTTTTGTTTGTTTATTTACCATAAACACATTCACCAGCATAAAAAAGTCATGTGATTTAGTTTTAAAAGATAATATTATCATCATAAAAAGCTTTCAAGAGTTCACACTTAGCTGATGATTGATAATAAAGCTTGTTTGGCGCGCTGTCCCGGGAGAGAGCCCTAAGCTTATAAGATCCTTGAGCCCTGGGCTCCCTCCTGTTGAAAGGCGAGAGGCGAGTTTGAGCTAAGGTAGATCGCAATGACGGATATGGATGCGGAAAAGGTGTACTCAGAGTTTGGCTAAAATATTTTGGATTAATTGTTTAGGGTGCTTGTTTTTAAACTGTGGGAGGAAAATGGAGGACCCAGGGAAAACCCACACAATCACGGGGAGAACGAGCAAAACTCCGCACAGAAATGTTGCCTGGTTTGAAAGGGAATTAAACCACTGGCATTCTTGCTGTGAGGCAATAGCGCTAATCACTGGCCACCGTGTCGCCCGTTTGAAAGGAGGAAAAGTAGGGTTGGGTGGGGGGGTTTCTTCAAGACAAAGATATTAAGATGAGAAAAGTCTGGTTATTTATATTGAGTTAAGGATCGTCTGATAGGATAATCAGTCATTAGCTAAAGTTGGAACAGCTGTGAACAATCATAAGCATGTGATTCTCTCGAAATTTGTTTATAGATAAACTTCACTTTCTGTCAAATCTGGGGCACAATGGAATGCCATTAATAGACAAACTAGTGGTCAAACCACATTGCCCGATATCTGAAATGTTGTTTTGGTCTAAACATTCTAAAATGACTTTTTAGCTTTAGGTCTCTCTTTAAAGTGGTTCAGTATTATCATCTAGCAGAACTATTTGAGAGACTGAACTCCTAAAGAGTAGTCTCGAGCCTCCAAAAACCAATTATAATTTCATTCAGTTAATTTCGTTTTTGTCTTCTGAGGTGCAAGTAATTTATTATATAAGAAAAAGGCTCACAGTGGCTTCTCCTACCATAAGTAAAATTCCATTTTTCTTTTTGATATTTGGTGCCAATTTATTAGGAAGGGACCGTTTTGTTGTATTTGCTTTTTTTTTTGGATGAAAATAGTGCTTTTTTTGCAAATGTTTATACAAATGCAATATTCCAGTTCTTTGCATAAGCTTAATTTGTACATTTTAAGACCTCAGAGTAGCCTGCAGGCACAGAACATTAGATTGACATTGTACAATTTTAGCTGGGTAAGTCCACAACCTAAAACCAACCAAAGATCAACATCTACTTTTGTTACACTTTGAAATTGAATAGACGTCACATTATGGCATTAAGATGACGTTGGACTTTGGTTGGTAAGTTCCACAACCTAAAACCAACCAAAGATCAACATCTGTATGGACATCACATTTTAACGTTAATATGCTTTTAGATTTTGGTTAGTTAATGCCACAAATTTAAACCAAGCAAAGATCAGGGTCTAATCCCATTATACCGTTAATATGATGTTGGACTTTGATTTGTTAATTCCACAACCTCAACCCAACGAAAGATCAATGTCTATCATTGTTACATTTTAACGTCATATGGATGTCACATAATGATAGTAAAACGGCATTAAACTAAGGTTGGTTAATTCCACAACCTAAAACCAACCAAAGATCAGCGTCTACTGATGTTAAACTCTGACGTTATCTGGACATCACATTATGATGTTAAGATGATGTTAAACTTTGGTTGGTTAGTTCCACAACCTAAAACCAACCAAAGATCAGCGTCTAATGATGTTACACTTTGACATTGTATGGACGTCACATTATGATGTTAATATGATTTAGAATTTTTGTTAGTTAATGCCACAAATAAAAACCAAAGATCAGCGCATATTGATGTTAGACTTTGGCGTTGTATGAACATCACATTAATGACGTTAAGAAGTCGCAACCAATATATAACCAACTACCTAGAGTATCATATGACATTGCGTGCCTGCTGGGTAATGTCACAAATAAAATATCCTGCATATTCATGATTGTTTGACTCAAAGTGCCGATGGTATTTACTGACTGACAATCTGTGAATTACCAAAGACCAGAGTTTCAGCAAAAATGTACTTCGATGTTCTACTGTAGGAAAAAAAAAGTCTGAGGTACATCGTACATGTTCAGTTCAGGGTAAACTATCTCTTTAAGAATTCATTGGCGCATTAATATAAAAAGCATTTTGAGTCTTAAGTGAATTTAAAGCATATATTAAAAGCATGTAACATATTTTACAATGTTCAGACAAACAGTAGCTCAAGTCGTTTTCACATTCACAGAATCCTTGAAGCCACTTTCGTTAAGTCCAAAATAACACACTTTACCTCCACAGGTTTAATGCCATCAACAACAACAAATTTCACATTCCAAGTCAAAATGATTCATTTATCGTTCACAAAGTAGTCAGTGTCAACATTGAAGTAATGAATGAGAAACAAAGTGCGTGTGGTACATTCTTTTGGAAACTTAAAAACCGTGATATGGTAAATACAATCTTTTCTTGCCTTAAAAATGCAAACTAACATGACACTAACATGAAACTCAAACAAAAAAGAGAAATTGGGGTCAGTCCTGAGGGCTACAAAACAACAGACATGTAAGATACATGGTGAAAATACAGATAATAATATATAAAGCTTCCTTTTAACACTAGAATGGACCGAACTGATAAGGCCTTGGTGCAGCGTATCAACTGCTAGGATAAATGGTCATTGACATGTAGGAGGTCAAACATGGTATGATAAACACTGAATTAATCTTTTATGTTTACATAAGAAGGTAAAAGTGGAGCTGGAATATGACCTCCTTGCTTCACTGCATCGAGAATCATTATCAGTTTTTTTTTTTTTTTTTGGAAGAGTTTAGGTAAAATCCTTTTTTATAATTAAAAACAACTGCACAAATGCCCTTGACCTTCACGGCTACAATCACAATTTGATATAGTGCAATTTGACTAAATCTATTAACAAAGGTATTGAGCTGTTTTCTTTATTTTTTTCTTTATTTAATGACAATTAAAGAAGCTCTTATGTTTTTTTTTCATATAAATTCTGTTCCTTTGGAGGTTCCATGTTTTAAAAACTAAATGGCCTAAAAGATATATTTACCACCCTGACTAACCAAAAATCTTTTCATAAAAAACTTCAATTGTAAATATTTCGCTAATATTATTTTCATTGATTTATTCATTTTCCTTTGGCTTAATCCTTTTTTTAAATCAGGGATCGTCACAGCGGAATGAACCACCAACTTATCCAACACATGTTTTACGCAGCGGATGCCCTTCCACCCATACACTCTGGCATTCACACACTTTAGACATTCGATCATTCATTTTCTTTTTGGCTTAATCATTTATTAATCAGGGGTCGCCACAATGGAATGAACCGCCAACATATTCAGCATATGTTTTACGCAGCAGATGCCCTTCCAGCCGCAACCCAACAATGGAAAACACCCATACATACAGTCAATTCACCTATAGCATATGCATTTGGACTGTGAGGGAAATCAGAGCAAACCCATGTGGACATGGAAAAAATATGCAAACTCAACACAGAAATGACAATTAGTCCAGCCGGGGCTCGAATCGGCACACCTCCACACAGAAATGCCAATTGGTCCAGCTGGGGCTCGAACCAGCACACTTCTTGCTGTGAGGCGATAGTGTTAACCATGAGCCACTGGGCCACCCTGATACTATTTTGATATATATTATCTTAAAGGATAGTACACCCAAAAATAAACCATTTACTCACCCTCATGCGGTTCCTTTTTCTGGTAAATGCAAAAGATTATGTTTTAAAAAATGTTGGTAACTGATAGCCAGTTACTTTTATAATACTATGAAAGAAAATAGCTCCCGGTTACCAAACATTCCTCAAAATATCTTATTTGTGTTGACCACAAGAAACTCAAATAGGTTTAAAACATGTAGAGGATGAGTAAAGTCATTTTGGAGGAATAATTCTACAAATACGCTGTAAAACCCAACAGTCAACTTTATCAAATAAAATGAGTGTAGTTAACTCAAAATGTACTGAAAGTAAATTTTACTCATTTGAAAAGAGTTTCTAACTCAGTGTTGAAGGCAATGAGTTAATTAAATACCTCATTACTTCAACTTAAATGGAGTAAGTACTCATATAAATTAGCTTAACTCAAGTGGTTTGTTGCAATTGGTTTTCTCAAACGGTTTGAATTACCTTAACTTTTTGGGTTTGACAGTGTATTTATTAATTTATTCCCTTTCCGTCAGCTTAGTCCCCTTAATCATCAGGGGTCGCTGCAACGGAATGAACCGCCAACTTATCCAGCATATATTTTACACAGGGAATGCCCTTCCAGCTGCAACCCAGTACTGGGAAACATCCTTACACCCTCATTCATACACATACACTACGACCAATTTAGTTTATTCAATTCACCTATAGCACATGTCTTTAGACTGTGGAGGAAACCCATGCCAACATGGGGAGAACATGCAAACTCCACACAGAAATGCCAACTGACTCAGTTGGGACTCAAACCAGTGACCCTCTTGCTGTGAGGTGGCAGTGCTAACCACTGAGCCACCATGTCGCCCATATTCCATAAATATATCCACGATGATACTTAGCACTGCATTATGAAACAGGAACGAGACTATTTTGCATTACAGTAATGAAGTTATTCTAAATTAGGCTTCATTTTCTTTCTGCAGCTACATATTCTTATTTTTTATTTTGCTTTAGTGCTGATTTGATTTAGTTTCATTTTGATTTAGTACACTTCTCCACATAATGTTGAGTAATGTCATCTAAATAAGTGCTTCAGTTGGTTGGATGGTTTATCATGCCCTTCAGAGTTAAAGCATATATAAAATTACATAATTAAGAGAGTCATACACACGCATGCAAGTCACAGATGAATGCAGTTTAGAAACAAATAAGTGCACTGATGGACGGATGAACAAATGTGCAAGTCAAAGAATCATTTTTGTTCAATAAATGAAAATCAAAAAGTTAAAACACTACTAAAATAATTCAATAAATATATGACTAGACTTAATAAAAACTATTCTGGCCTTCAAGTGAACCTGTGCCTGTCATTTTGGAAATGAATATTTTTTTTTTTTGCTCACAGCTGTTCTGTTGAGGGAATGGAAAGAGAGGGTCAGTAGAGATCATCCAGACCATTGCCATTCTCAAACACAGCCTTGGTGAACTGACGAAAAACGCGGTCCATGTAGGTGCTCTGCCGAGGCCACAGACCCTCCAGGAAGCCAATATGGCCACCATGACAGGTGATGAGGAGGGCCACATTGGGGTTCTGCTTCACGGCCTCCACTGGAATAGCTAAGCAAAAAAAAAAATGGCCCAAATGTAAGTTTCTTTCATTACAAAGCTTAAAGGGCACTGATTTTGCCCCCTTTTTTACAAGATTTAAACAATAAGTCTCTGATGTCCCTAGAGTGTGTGTGTGAAGTTTCAGTTCAAAATATAAAGGGTTAGTTTTAACTCTTTGAACTCTGTGATCCAAATGATGCTGCTTGGTGACAGTTTCTTTAAATTCAAATGAGGTTGTGCTTTTCAAAAGAGCTACAGACGCATTGCCTATTACCAAAGCAGCAGATTTAAAATCTCGTTTAAAAACTAATGAAATCTCTGTAAAACTGCAAAATGGCTCAAGTGCAAAATGGCTCAAGTGTGATCCCCTTGTAGTGCACTATGGAAAAAAATATGCCATTTTGTTGCAGCTATGGCTCATGAAGACGGTGACTTTTAAGATTTACAAGTGGATTTCTATTACATTTTTCAAAGCTTGCGAAAACAAAAGATAAAGATTAACAGTATTCATTTATATTAAAAGTGTATCTTTACTTTCCATATATGAAACATTTATAGTGTTCATTCATTCATTTATTTTATTTTCGGCTTAGTCACTTTATAAATCTGGGGTAGCCACAGCGGAATGAACCGCCAACTTATCCAGCATATGTTTTATGCAGTGGATGCCCTTCCAGCTGCAACCCATCACTGGGAAACATCCATACACACTCATTCACACACACATACACTATGGACTCTTAAGCCTACCGAATTCACCTGCACCGCATGTGTTTAAACTGTGAGGGAAACCGAAGCACCTGGAGGAAACCCACACGAACGCAGGGAGAACATGCAAACTCCACACAGAAACGTTAGCTGACCCAGCCGAGGATCGAACCAGCGACCTTCTTTCTGTGAGGCAATAGCACTACCTACTGCGCCACTGCGTCACCCCATCTACAGTGTTTTAGTAATTAATTCAATATATATATATTCATTCATTTTTTTTTTTTTGGCTTGGTCCCTTATTATATATTAGTGTTTTATTTATAAATTTATTAACATTCAGTTGAAGTCAAAATTATTAGTCCCCCTTAGATTATTTCTTTCTTTTTTTAAATATTTCCCAAATGATGTTTAACAAAGCAAGGAAATTTTCACAGAATGTCTAATAATATTTTCTTTTTTCTTCTGGAGAAACTCATTTGTTTTAGTTCGGCTAGAATAAAAGCAGTTTTTTTTCCATAATCTACATAAAAAAATAAATAAATTTAAAAAAAAACATCATTATACAAAAACTTCCCTAATTACCCTAACCTGCCTAGTTAACCTAATTACCCTATTTAAGCCTTTAAATGTCACTTTAAGCTGTATAGAAGTGTCTTGAAAAATTTCTAGCCAAATATTATTTACTATCATTATGGTAAAGATAAAATAAATCAGTTATTAGAGATGAGTTATTAAAACTGTTATGTTTAGAAATGTGCTGAAAAAAAAATCTTTCCGTTAAACACAAATTGGGGAAAAAAATAAACAAGGGGACTGATAATTCAGGGGGGCAAATAATTCTGATTTCAACTGTATATTAGGGTTCATTAAGAGCTTCATTTAAAGGTATAGTTCACCCAAAAATAAAAATTTACTCACTATTTACTCCCCATCAAGTGGTTCCAAACCTTTATGAATTTCTTTCTTCTGTTGAAAAAAATGTTGGAAACCTGTAACCAATGGCACCCATAGTAGAAAAAACAGATATTATGGAAGTCAACGGTCATCTAGAATTCCAACAATTTTTAAATGATCTCCTTTTGTGTTCAACAGAAGAAAGAAAATCATAAAGGTTTGATACAAGTTTAATTTTTTTGTAAACCCTTTAAGAATGCATGAAAAATTATACACCTACGGAAACAAACAATTTTTAATACATATTATTATTATTATTATTATCATCATTATTATTATCATTATTTATATTAATATGATTAGTGTAACTATTATTTAAAATTTAATGTGTGTGTATATACAGTTATTAGCCCCTTCTGATTTTTTTTTTTTTTTTAGTTTTTAAGTATTTCCCAAATCATGTTTAAAAGAGCAAGGAAATTTTTACAGTATGTCTGATAATGTTTTTTCTTATGGAGAAAGTCTTATTTGCTTTATTTCTGATAGAATAAAAGCAGTTTTTAATTTTTTTAAAGAAATTTTTTGGGGGACGAAATTATTAGCCCCTTTAAGCTATATATTTTTTGATATTCTACAGAACATACCATCATTATACAAAAACTTGCCTAATTACTCTAAGCTGCCTGGTTAACCTAATTACCTAGTTAAGCCTT
The DNA here is from genome assembly GCF_052040795.2 of Danio rerio. NCBI lineage: Eukaryota > Metazoa > Chordata > Actinopteri > Cypriniformes > Danionidae > Danio > Danio rerio. Next base: position 12,554,249 of record NC_141022.1, read on the forward strand.
TAAATGTCACTTTTAAGTTATATAGAAGTGTCTTGAAAAATATCTAGTCAAATATTATTTATTGTCATCATCACAAAGACAAAATAAACCAGTTATTACAGATGTGTTATTAAAATTAGAAATTAGAAATGTGTTGAGAAAATCTTCTCTCCGTTAAACAGAAATTGAGGGAAAAAATAGATGTGCTACTAATTCTTATTTTATAAATTATAAATATATATACAAATCATGTGTTAACAGATTTTATCTAAAGACATTATTTTGTCTTAACTAACATGGTTCAAACAATGGATCTCTGACAGAGTTCAGGAAACACTACAAACAAACTACAAACAAACTTTTGTAGGCTAGCCGTAAGTTACAGTATGTCATTGTTTGGTAAACGGACTGCTCCGACTTACCGTGATTGGGGGAAAAGACATCATCAGCTGCGTTGAGGCACAGCATTGGCACCTGCACAGACTTGATCTTGTGAATCGGGCTAGCGTCTCTATAGTAGTCATCATTGGATGGATAACCAAACATGATGGACGTGAAACGTTCATCAAACTCTCGTATAGTTTTAGCCTGTGGAACGCATAAAGAAAGTCAACCACAGCACAAGAATAATACAAAACACATTAACATGTTGTAGCAAAAAACGTGACGAGTCAGAATAAATAACTCACCTTCATCACATGGTCTATGTCGTATTTCTTTTCAAGAATGGTTCTGTGACTGTCGAATCAAAACATGAAGTGTCACAATGAGGTATGAGGCAATCTCAACAAGTATAATAATTGTGACATTTGATATTTAAAGGTGACATAGAATGAAAATCTGGTCAAATACGGTCAAACCCAAAAATTTTTGTTGTAGGAGTAAAATTTTTATAGTTATAAATGAGCTTTTAAATTGTTGAATAGCAAAACACAAAGACAGAGAATACACTTGATTTATTTTCATCTTTGTAATTAGCTTTTTATGCTCTTATTAAATATATATTAATGTCTTCCCTGAACAATGTTTTTTTTCAGTGGAACATAAACTCATTTGCTCTCAGTGAATATAAAGCTGCAACAATACAGACCTTTCAGGGTTCGGTTCGGTTTTTGGTCACAGATTTAGTAAATACATTCAGTAAAGAGCACTGTCAAATAAAAATACAAATAAAAATACTCTACAAGCTAAATAAAATCCAAAAATGACTATAATATGGCAAAGATAATACTAAAATAAACAGTGCTTTTCAGGTTTTTCATGCATCTGTATCAGAGATGCCCAAACTAAGGCCAGAGGGCCAAAGTTGGCCCATGGTAACCTTTTATTTAGCCCACCAACCAATCAGAGAAGAGAGACAAATGATGGGGAAGGTTGGGGCAAATTACTTATATATTTATTACATAAATGTTTACATAACCTTTTGTTTGTTTGATTAATTGCTGAGCAACAAAAAAAAGCACAACTGAAAATAAATGTTTTAATTGAATGTGAATTAATCAGATTTTTAAAGGGTCATGAAAGCCTAAAACACTTTTTTTTTTCAGATTTTGACAGATATATATGTGTGATATATGTGCGGGACGTTGTTGTTTTAGTAAATAAATAAGAAAAAAACATTGGTCTCCATTATGTTATTACTAAACCCCATTATGTTTTATTGTAAGAAGTACATTATAAAATGTTAAATATATCTATAATTATTGATACGATTAAAGTATTTTTTCTATTTTTTTATATTATTAAATTAGGAAGTTACCAAGGCAGCTTTAATGTAATACAGTTAGGTGTATTTAGCCTTAGCCCACCACACCTCAATCAAGTTTTGGCCCTTTATAAGAAAAAGTTTGTGCACCCCATCATATATATATATATATATACAGTTTAAGTCAGAATTATTAACCCTCTATTTATTTATTTATAAATATTTCCCAAATTTTGTTTAACAGGGTAAATAATTTTTTTTACAGTATGTCTGATAATATTTTTTCTTCTGGAGTAAGTATTATTTGTTTTATTTAGGTTAAAATAAAAGCAGTTTTTAATTTTTTAAACACCATTTTAAGGACACATGTATTAGCCCCTTTAAGCTCAATTTTTTTTAAGTCTACAGAACAAACCATCATTATACAATACCTTGCCTAATTACCCTAATCTGCCTAGTTAACCTAATCTAACCTAGTTAAGCCTTTAAATGTCACATTAAGCTGTATAAAAGTATCTTAAAAACATCTAGTCAAATATTATTTACTGTCTTCTAGCAAAGATAAAACAATTCAGTTAATAGAAATGAGTTATTAAAACTATTATGTTTAGAGATGTGTTAAAGAAATCTTCTCTCTTTTAAACAGAAATTGTGGAAAAATAAACAGGGGGTCTAATAGATTAGGGGTCTAATAATTCTGACTTAAGCTACATACAGCATCTACTATGGGAATATTAGAGAACTATTTATCTTCAATGCACTCTATGGCACCTTTAAAATCAGCATGACATGAAAATTCAACAAACGTGTGTAAAAAAAATGGCCCTCATAACATTGAATCAAAATGTCATACAGTAGATGGATTTTCCTGTTAAAAAAACAGTATCCTCTCTAGTAATGAATGCAATACTTTAATCATTTCATCTACTCCAAGCAGACCATTTTTAGTCAACTGACATTCACCCAGAAATGTGAAAAGCCAACCAATAACCGGTGGATAAAACCAATTCCTCATCCAGATCTTTGCTCAGGTGTATCTCAATTCAGAAAAATATTTGTCACTAATAATGTATACTTAATAATTTATATACTATATAATAATATTTATATTAATTATTTATTTATTATTAATTATTTAATAAAACACATGAAAAAAACAAGTGCAATGTACACAAACTAACTCACCTCATTGTATTTAACTGACTAAATTATGTAAATTAGAATGCACTATGCGGACATTCTATAGTATTCTGAAATGTAATCCATATATATGTAGTAAAAAAATACATCATGTTTAATTCTGAGTATGTCTACCAGTTATCAACCATGGTGAGTTTGCATATTTAATTTAAATATATGTATATTTTTAAAACGTCCACTTTCGGAATCAAGTCAAATTTGGAAAGAAAGAAGAGATGTAAAATTTGTGGTTGATGTAAATTCTGGTGGATTCATATTGCAAATTGTACTGTGGGATTGTGGAGCGCGCTTTGTTGGAAAAGTAGAATGTCAAATGGTAATTATATGCATAAAGAAATTTGCATGTTATGCACAGTATACTGCATACTACAGAAATTGTAAGAGTACATCATAGTATTTATTTCAGACAAAGCCATTCAATATTACCATAATATAGTTTATTGGATTCACCTTTAATAGGTACATGTTTTGAGTAAAATGTCTATTTGTGCTTATAAACAGTCCCACTTTAAATTAAGTGGCCTTAACTAATATGTACCTAATTGATTGTTACAATGTACTTATTGTGTAAATACATGTATTTACTGTGTACTTATGCTTGATTAAATACATGTATGTAATTACATTTGTAATTAACTTTTGTAATTACATTTGTAAATACACTGTTTACCATCCCTTACACCTTAACCCACCCTTAAACCTACCCATACCACCAAACCTGTCTGTAACCCAACCTCTATCCCAACTCAAAAGCACCCCAAGTGTTCTATACATTTAATACATTATAAAAACAGTAAGTACATTGTATTTATTTTTTGATGTAAGTACATAGTAGTTAAGGACACTTAAAATAAAGTGGGACCATATAAACTATGATATATATATATATATATATATATATATATATATATATATATATATATATATATATATATATATATATATATATATATATATATATATATATATATATATATATATATATATATATATACACACACACACACTTTCTGGCCATCTGATATTAGGCTTGCATCAATCTAAAATTATTAATCCGTCTGAATTATTAGCCCCAAGTTTATTTTTCTCCCATTTTCACGTTACATATCTAAACAATAGTTTTAATAACTCATTTATAATACCTGATTTTTTTTTACTTGTGCCATGATGATAATACATAAAGTTAATTACCAAACATTCTTCAAAATATTAGCATTCAGCTTAAAGTACACTTTAAAGGCTTAACTTGGTTAATCAGGTAAGTTATGGTAAATAGACAAGTTATTGTGTAACAGTGTTTTGTTTTGTGGACAATCAGAAAAACATATTGCTTCAAAGGGGTAATGATCACCTTAAAATATATATATTTTTTATAACATATTAATATTTTTACTTTGAAGACATGTTCTCTGTAGATTATAAAAAGCCCAAACAAATGACCATCTCACTCATAACATAGTGATAAATGCCAAAGTCAGATAATCGATAATAACTATGACGCAGTATCTTATTTTTTTTCCAGAGCTGTATATCAAACACCAACACAGCACCATGATACCGCCATGTCATTTTTTTGCAAGTTGTTGATAAGCTGATTAAAAGTTAATTAAAGCAAAATAAGCCCCATATGTGCAAAATGTTCAGTTAATTTCTACTCCCTGTTCCCAAACTCTGTGTGCTTTAGCAAAATACGTAACAGATTCAGTTTAATCTTACTTGGCACATTTTATAACATTCAAAACGACATCAGACTCAATAAGAGAAGGTGGGGGCGCACTTAGGGATAATATCCCCTGTGACTACACACACACTCATGCACACACACATTACAGGCTTATCCCCCTCTGACCCCACTGACCGGTCCACGGACGCCTGCAGGCAGCTGGTGAGGTAAGAGTTGAAGAGAAATCGGTCCAGGGGTTTCTCCAATGATGCTGTGCATTCAAACACATCCCAGCCTGCCGAAAAAACCACCACACCCTTCAAGCGCACTTCAGAGCCTTTACGACCCAGGTAGTTCGCCAACATCATCCTGCAGGGTGTCATGATATTATAAAAACAGCAATGAAAAGCACAAGCGTACGCATTAACCATCAGATGATCTATATGTACTGTATATGTATGGCTGCTATATTTTTGGGCATAAGCCATGTGATGCTGACCCGTTTCTTTCTGTAAGACGGAGAGGATTACAAAACTGCACTGCACACTCAGCTTTTACTTAAATCTAGTGTGAAATGGTGCCGTGGTGGCATCTAGGGGATAATATTACTTCTGCATCACGTGACAGGGAAATAAATCCATGATAAGGCAACACAATACAGTAATAAATGACTAAAAAAAACATTTTATTTTAACAACTGGTGTGCTAACTGCTTATTATTAAGATATTTGTAAATTTTTAGTACTTATAATGTATGATCTTATCTTATTCCACATCCTTAATCCTACCCAATACCTTAACTTTATTTACTATTAATAAGCAGCAAATTAATAGTTTATTGAGCCTAAAGTCTAAGTTAAAGGTTTATTGATATCAAGAATAGTCTCTTAAAATAAAGTATGAACAAAAATATAATATTATATATGCTTATCATTGAAATAGCAATGTAAAATGTGTAGCAAAGTCCTAACAAGCTATAGTAGAGATTGAATAGGTGGTATTAGTAGTTTATTGAGCTTAAAGTCTTAGTTAAATGTTTACTAATAGCGAGAATTGCACCTTAAAATAAATAATGCACAAAAAATGATATTACATACAGTAAGCATATCACTGAAATTGTATTATTATGTAAATTATGTAGCAAAGTCTTATCAAGCTATAGTAGAGACTTTGACTAGGTGGTATTAGTTGTTTATTGAGCTTAAAGTATTAGTTAAAGGTTTATTAATAGCAGCAATTGTATCTTAATATGTATCTTAATATAAAGAATGACCAAAAAATAATATTACATATGCTTATCATAGAAATTATAATGTAAAATTTGTAGCAAAGTCTTAACAACATATAGTAGAGAGTTTGGATAGGTGGAATTAGTAGTTTATTGAGCGAGCTAAAAGTCTTAGCTAAAGGTTTATTAATAGCAAGAATTGTATCTTAAAGGGCACCTAGGTTACCCCTTTTTTCAGATTTAATATAAGTGTTTTGTATCTCTAGAATGTGTATGTAAAGTTTCAGCTCAAAACACCCATCAGATTTTCATTATACCTGAAAGATCTTATTTTTCCACCAGGGGGCTGTTTTGTCGTACTGTGCCTTTAAGGCTAGTCCACCCCGCCTACCATTTCTACGTGTCTTTCTGCGTGCCTTAATCTCCTCCCTCGGCTGCATCAGACAACAGACAGACTTAAAGGAAGAAGATCTCACGTATCGTTTGTGGGAAATACTACAGTAAGAACTTTAACAATGTTTTTACAAACAATATCACTAACAATGTCTTTACACAGTTCACGCACATGCACACATACAGATACACACGCACACGCAGCAGACACACACACACAGACAGACATAGCGCCCGTTCAGCTTTGTACTCTTTTTGCACGCATATGTAATAGGGTATACATACTGATTTAACGTCCACAAACCGGGATTGAAGCCTCTTCCTTTTTAATTGTTTTGACACACGACTGTGCCGATGAATAAAAAGCTGAAGTAAATCCCTGTAATTCATTATACACGTGCACTGTGTGAAAACATTTTAAACATGTGATCACATTTGATGATGACTGATGATCATAGCGAACTGAACAGACCGTTTATTCACGCTTGCTTTGCGCACGTCTGGTCTTGTTGACATGCAAATACACGTGACTACTGGGACATGTTAATACGCGCAGCTGTCAATCAGTTCGGTGGGCGGAAGATCGCACTCCAACGTCAAGTTGCGGTCGGTCTGAAAACCGCTCTAATTGGTTCCCCGTTTTTATGTTGTTAAATTAAAAATAAAAACTGTTTATATCACCCCAATATGACTGTCTATACACTATATATACACATATGTCTGTCCAAACAGCTTGAAAAGTAGATTTTTTTTTTTATCATAGGTGCCCTTTAAAATAAAGAATGACCAAAAATAATAATAATATTACATTTGCTTATCATTGAAATTGTAACGTAAAATGTGTAGCAAAGTCCTAACAATGTTTAATAGAGTTTGGATTGGTGGTATTAGTAGTTTATTGAGATTAAAACCTTAGCTAAAGGTTTATTATTAGCAGGAATTGTCTCCTAAAATTAAGTATGAACAAAAAAAATAGTATTACATATGCTTATCATTAAAATTTACAAATTTTTGCAAAAAAAATTTAGCAAAGTCTTGACAAGCTATAGTAGAGAGTTTGGATAGGTGGTATTAGTAGTTTATTGAGCTCAAAATCTTAGATGAATGTTTATTAATAGCAAAAAATTATATTACACTTGCTTATCATTGAAATTGTAACATTAAATGTGTAGCAAAGTCCAAACAGCCTATAGTAGAGAGTTTGGATTGGTGGAAAAAACATTGTCCTAGATTTTCCAGGTATGTGTGACTGTATCAGCTGAATTCCCATATAAGGGCATGATAAATTCATGACTGTGTGCGTTTTAAACTCACCCGCCCATAGAAACCCCAGCCGCCATGAGTGGAGCTTTGTTAATGGTTCGCTGGACATGCTCAATGACTACTTCCAGATCCTCTGTGTTGGCTGCACAATAAGTCCTTGGAGTCTAGAGCACAGTGAAAGGAGGATATAAAAGAAGGCTTGTATCCTTAATCACACACACACACACACACACACACACACACACACACACACACACACACACACACACACACACACGCACACACACACACACACACACTCTCTCAAAAGACTCTCACTCTTTAAAGCTCACATGAGACTGATTTGTGATCATGAAATCTTAAAACATCAGGACATTATTTAATATGAAATTGAAAAATCTTTTGGATTTTGATCTCATTCTGTTTCCACTGATCATTCTTGAGATGTTTCAGCAGTTTAATTAGAGTTCACCTGCGGTAAATTCAGTTGATTGAACATTATTTGAAAAGGCATACACCTGTTTATATAAGGTCCCAGGGTTGACAGTGCATGTCAAAGCACAAAACAAACATGAAGACAAAGGAATTGTCTGTAGACCTCCGAGACAATGAGTGGCCCAGCCAGAGCCCAGACCTAAATCCTATTAAACATCTCTGGAGAGATTTGAAAATGGCTGTACACCATTGCTTCCCATCCAACCAGATAGAGCTTGAGAGGTACTGCAAAGAGGATTGGGCAAAAATTCCCAAAGACAGGTGTGTCAAGCTTGTGGCATCATATTCAAAAAGACTTGAGGTTGTAATTGCAGCCAAAGGTGCATCACAGTATTGAGCAAAGGCTGTGAATACTGATGTACATGTGATTTTTTTGGTTTTTTATTTTTAACAAATTTGCAACAATTAAAAAAATGTTTACATTGTCATTATGGGGTATTGTGTGTAGAATTTTGGGGAAATAAATTAATTTAATCTATTTTGGAATAAGGCTGTAACATGTTTTTCCAAAATGTTGAACAGATGCACTGTATCTATCGAGAAGATAGTATTGAAATAAGCAAATACCCCCTTAGCTATCATCAAAGCTCTGTATAGTTGTGTGTGATTAAACAGTTTAAGTTAAAATAGTTATTTACATTTAGTAAAGACATTATGTCTGAATTTGACTGTTCTGATATTCATGCTGACAGCAGTGTGTGTCAACATGACAATGAAGCCGAAATTATTTTATTGAGGAGAAATCAGAAGAGATATAAAAGATTATCCTTACCAATAACTTTTCACCCGATACGCCTCTGTTATTGAACACCACGCATCTGAAAAACATAAAAGAGGAGTCAAAAATGTGTTTCAACAACAAATAGTTTTTTTTTTTTTGAATGAATGAAGGGGCGAGGCAGTGGCGCAGTAGGTAGTGCTCTCGCCTCACAGCAAGAAAGTCGCTGGTTCGCTGGTTCGAGCCTCGGCTCAGTTGCCGCTTCTGTTTGGAGTTTGCATGTTCTCCCTGTGTTCCCGTGGGTTTCCTCCGAGTGCTCCGGTTTCCCCCACAGTCCAAAGACATGCGGTACAGTTGAATTGGGAAAGCTAAATTGTCCATAGTGTATGAGTGTGTGTGTGTGTGTGTGTGTGAATGAGTGTGTGTAGATATTTCCCAAAGATAGGTTGCGGCTGGAAGGGCATCCGCTGTGTAAAAACTTGCTGGATAAGTTGGCGGTTCATTCTGCTGTGGTGACCCTGGATTAATAAAAGGACTAAGCCGACAAGTAAATAAATGAATGATTGAATGAATCATCTGAATCAGTGATCCATTCCTATAGTTAACTGCTTTGCTTCTAAATGAATCAGCTGTGTGAATCAGTGAAACAGTTTGAATTGAATTGTTGTTTTGATTCAACAAGACCTATAAGACCTATAAGACACTTATATATTGTAGGTTTAAGATCTTTATTTGTCTAAGACAGGTCTAAACCAGGCAAGGTTTAGGCTGCAGCATTCTCAGGAAAAAAAAAAATTAATATTGAAATGCCATGTTTCTTCTTAAATTGCGTGATTTTCTGAAATTGCAACACCAAAGCATCTGCTAAACAAATGAATATGAGAAAAGCTGATGATTTAGATGTGGTTAAAATATTACAGTATACTCGCGTAAATCCCCATCAACTATCCATGTCAAGCTTATTTCTAACATTAGCATAATAATAAACGTTTATATTTATAACAACAGAACTTTAAATTACTTTTAATGTTTCATTAATTTCCTAGCACTGAATATTTCCAGCTTTTCCATAATAGTGGAAAGATTGCAAATAACAATGAAATCAAATGTCAACAATAGATTGGTTTCCAGCCAAGTGTCATGCCTCTTGACAGTACAGCTGTGTGAGGTTTGAAAGACATTTGTTTATGCTGACCTTAGTTCGCCACAGCATTTCCACTGGGTCAGTGTGTTCTTTGGTCTGGTATTTCTGCAGGGTTAGCTTTACTTTATGCCAGATCATCTTGATGCTAAGTTGGTTGTCGAAATACTTACACCTCTAGCGGTTTCTGCACATTGGTGTACATTTGCTAGAGCTTTGGTGGTTGCTTGGTTGAAGTCTGATAAATTAATTAGTCATTTCTTTTTAATGTATCCTTTATATTACAACTTTTATAAGCGTGTGCAGCCATTGGAATCTTTTTGGCTCAAGACTTTACCATTAATTTACCACTTCCAATTTCCATTACATTTCATGTTGCAAACTGATCTTTTCTTATTATATCATTCTCCTTTTTATGTATAGTCATGAACACACTTGTTTGTAGAGCAAGTCGTTTGAGACTTTTCTGCCATTTATTATTCCTAATCGTTTCTCCCATAGGAAACTAAATTAGATGTACTAAAACAATCGCAAAAATGAAACTTCCAAATTGAAAAATAATGTATATAGTGCCACTGATATATTGTTATGATCACCAGCGATCTAGCGGCTCGGTTTATGGACTACAAGTTCCAGTTATGCACCGCCTACACACACGCCTGCTCCTAGTTTCCAGTTATTACACACACACAGAGACATAGCTGAAGCTCATCATTCATTATCCAGACTATAAAAATGTTTATGTTGTCTGCTGACTGCCTGTACTGATCATTCGCCTGTTATCTGACCACCACTCTGAATTATCTGTATACATCCGTTTGCTCCTGATTGTGATCATTGCCTGCCTGACCATTCTCTTTATAATAAATCCTGCATTTCGATCTGCACGCCGTTGTCAGCATCACCCCTGTGACATTTATAAAATCTCTTTTTTAGGGAGTCCTCTTTAAAATGGCAGGACTACAAAATTCACAAATCAGATACAAATGGTGCTAGTAGTCTAGTGGTCAGTGCGCTGACATATAGCACAACTGCGCTAGAGCTACTTTTCAGACCTCACAAACCTATCCCAATCGAATTCCCTCTTTCTCTCTGACTTCACTTCCTGTTAATATTGTTGTGTCATAATAAAGATAAAAAGGCCAAAAATAAATCCTAAACAAAACCAGATACAAAAATTTAAAATAGCTCTATTTTCATTTTACAATATATACTCACCGGCCACTTTATTAGGTACACCTTACTAGTACTGGGTTGGACCACCTTTTGCTTTTAGAACTGCCTTAATCCTTCGTGGCATAGATTCAACAAGGTACTGGAAAATTTCTCAGAGATTTCGCTCCAAATTGACATGATAGCATCAAGCAGTTGCTGCAGATTTGTCGGCTGCACATCCATGATGCAATCTCCTGTTCCACCACATCCTAAAGGTGCTCTATTGGATTAAGTTCTGGTGACTGTGGAGGCCTTTTGAGTACAGTGAACTCATTGTCATGTTCAAGAAACCTGAGTGGTGCACCAGTCTGAGATGATTCACACTTTATGCTATGGAGCGTTATCGTGCTGGATACAGCCAAGAAAATATCCCCCACACCATTACACCACCACCACCAGTATGAACCACTGATACAAGGCAGGATAGATCCATGATTTTATGTTGATAATGACCCTACCATCCGAATGTTGCAGCAGAAATCAAGACTCATCAGCCCAGGCAACGTTTTTCCAATCTTCCATTGTCCAGTTCTGGTGAGCCTGTGCGAATTGTAGCTTCACCTAATATTAATAGGTATATAGGTGTTAATATTAATAGGTTAATGGGTGTGCCTAATAAAGTGGCCGGTGAGTGTAAGAAAAATAAAATCAGACATAATAGAAACAGTTTTCATAGCAGTTAGAGAATGCTTTGCTTCAATTGAAAGCATTATTAATTAATAAAGGAAGGAATCATAAATCTGTAGCTTAAATGGTGCAGGATGAGCTGTGTGCCAAAGAAATGAGAGGTTTGATCAACATGTATAACCTGCCTTGACTTCCTCAGTATTCACATACAATGGCATCATTTGTGCCACTACATTACCCTTTGTGTCACTTTTTTTCTCTGAGACAATGATGTCTTTTGACCATAATAAAGTACCATTTGTAATTTTGCTTAGCTGTTTTTATCCCATGCTATCATTTCCTTGCACATGGAAGCTTTGAATAAACCCCCATTCCGCTGCCACTTTATCACACGGAGTACATGTATAAGCTGATAAGAGAAGAGTTATCTGACATAGCATGTGACATGTGAGTTGAACGTGCAGTCAATGTGACCTACAGTCAAAGCACATTCCTTCAGGGCCAGTAGTTCTTGCAGTTTTTATCAGATGATAACTTCTGGTTCTGTTTTAATTTTTCTAAACATGTTTTATGTTGCTCTATAAAGCTGATTTGCTTTCAATCTCTATTTTTGGTATTACAGTGGTGTAAAAAAGTGTTCGCCCCCCTACTTATTTCATATTTTGAGGATCTTTTGGTCTACGTCACATTGTTTGGCAGGTCCTATTTAAGTGATTTCATGATAGCAAACAGGTGTGGTAGTAATCAAGCCAGGGTGTGGTACGAGAAATTGAACTCAGGTGTAATAAATCAAGGTTAAGTTTTGTTTTAAAAGGGTGGCAAACACATTTTTTACACAGGGCTATAAAGTTTGGAATTTTGTTTTCCCTTTACAATAAAAATCTTAATTTAAAAACGGCATGCTTTGTTTACTTGTGTTATCCTTGACTAACATTTAAATTAGTTTGATGATCTATAAAGTGTGGCAAACATGCAAGAAAAAGGAAACAGTAAACACCTTTTCACACCATGTATATACTATACGCATGTCTTTCACTACATTCAAAATCATTCCCGCCATGGCTACATTACAGCTTTTCATTCAAAATCTTCAGCTGTTGGTGTTTTTTTTAATAGTGGGTTATAATCGCACCAAAACGTAATAAAATGTAAGTAAATTATTACAGCGCAAACTTTTCTGTAATCTAGCAGTGCTGTGTGTTATTTGTTTAACCATTTAAGGCAGGGATGTCCAAACTTCGGTCCTGGAGGGCCGGTGTACTGCTGAGTTCAGCACGCCTGAAAGAAAGTTTCTAGTATTTCTAGTAAGATCTTGATTAGCTGCTTCAGGTGTGTTTGATTAGGGTTGAGCTAAACTCTCTAGGACACCGGCCCTCCAGGACCGAGGACACCCCTGATTTAAGGTTACATTTAAGGTTACATGCTTACTGACTGACAAGGCTGCATGATGCGGGAGGCCAGCAAACACGATGTAGCTTTCAGTTTTGATAAACACAATTTTCATAATCATACTTTATTTATAGATAAAGGGCTATAGTTTTGCATACAATTACTTTATCTTGCTGGAGTTTATGGCTGTTTACATTACTTTAGGGCACATCAATGTCGTTTTGTAGGTTTAATAGAAACATTCATAAATGTTCCTAGTGAATCTAATCAATGTTGGAGACATGCTTGTTACATAAACACACTATTTGCCCTCTCCTGTGGTATGTAATGTAATGGCCGGCACAAATGTCTTGATGCCTCAGGCTGTTGGTGTTGCCATCCAATCTGCAGATCTCTCACACACCCCCATACTGAAAGTAACCCTAAACCATGATTTTTCCTTCACCAAACTTGACCGATTTCTGTGAGAATCTTGGGTCCATGCAGGTTCCAATAGGTCTTCTGCAATATTTGTGATGATCGGGATGCAGTTTCTACCTAAAATCTACCTTCTACCACTTTTCCAAATGGTCAACTAGAAATCAAGCTATTATTTGTCGTTCTATTACAGTCAGGTAGTGTAAGTGAAACACCTCAATAACAATGAACATTTGAGTCTGACTTGCATGTATTTTTGTCTTTTTTAACTGCTTAAGTACTGCTTATTGCTAGCTTCATGAAGAAAAGGATTAACAAAACAAAACACTTATATCATGGTTTGGCATGCCAGTGTCTGGCAGAGTTTTTATGAACGATCTCCTTATCAGCTAATGTTCAATAAGTTTGACAGTAAACATTAATTTTGGATTGATCATTGTTTAGAAAATATCTTTACAGATAAGTTTGCGACAAACAGGATTGAGTTTATTAGTTTCTTCGGTCTCTGCAAACAATGACTGACTGTAGCTACTTCTAACAGAAATCCATTGTTGTCAAGGCTGTAACGTGATTGGTTATCAAATCCCATGTGATCCAATCTGCTCTTTACAGTTTCTAAAAACAAATACAGAGCTTATGGTCAGCTGCAAAATAAAATTGTTTATATAACATACGTCACTGCTTATGTGTTACATTTAGAAGCTAGTGGGTCTTTTTTTCGCTGTGGAATGGAAAGTTGGTCTTAGCTAAGCTGCAAAGCTGGACAAAGCTGCAATTCATTAAGCAGAGAACAGAGGCCAAAGAAAGATGCTGAGTGAGCTACCCTGCAGCTTCACGCCTCTGCTGCTTACAAGAATGCCTTTCTGACAGATGCCCAAACGTGGAGAAAGTGCCCATCTCTGCATCCTTTAAGGGTTTAATACAGAGCTCAGTTATTTTTTGCTGGTTGCCTCACTCTCACTCTCTCATCAGAGGCGAGGCCAATAAAGATGTTACAGTAGCACTGTAAATACATTAATCTACTTCAGTTACATGTGTTCTGAAGCCTGCTAGGGCAATGGTTACAAAAGCAAAAGGAAAAACAGAACTTATTTTTAGCCTAAACCTATCATGTGCGTTTTCCAATCTGACTACCATGACTCGACTGGAAATTATAAAGCAGTTTTCAAAAGCACTTACATTTTCATTCCTCATGATATGATTAATACTCGTGAATCAGCCTACTCACCTGTATCCTAGATCCCGGCTCTGCTGTACCATATGCAGAATGTAGGATTCGCGGCTGGTGCCTGTGAGTCCTGGGAGCAGCAGCACAGTGGGTCGCGTGGACTGGTCCGGGTGGGACACACTGTCATCATTGTCAAACCAATCCAGAGAGATCTGGCCTCCATCTGGTGCTCTAATGAGCTCACTGCCGGACACAGAACAGAGAGAAGCAGCTTAATTTAGCCAGAGGAACATTCAGTGAAATTGTGCGTTAATACTAGCTTAAGTTCTCATAAATAGTACAAAGGGAGAAACTGTTTCAGGCAACTAACAACATCACCATAACATACCATGATAGCACAATAGTAGCATAGCTGTCTGTATTACACCACAACGACCCCTCTACATCACATTTAAAAACGTACACTAAGAATCAGTGGTGTAAAGTAACAAATTACAAATACTCAAATGACTGTAATTGAGTAGTTTTTCTCAGGAATTGTACTTTACTAAGTAGTTTTAGAAATGTGTACTTTTACTTTCCCTTGAGTACATTTTTAGTGCAATATTGGTACTTTTACTACTTTCCTTCAACCTACAGCCACTACTTTATTTTTTCTGGTCTATGTGGATTAGAAAAACCAGTCCTGTGATTCCTGTCCAAACTTATCGCACATAGGAGGTAAATCACATCATAACGAACTACCTCAAGACATGGCAATTTATAATTGCAGCAATCTGTTTGGAAGCAGTAAAAGTGTCCAAGAAGATGTCCAAAATCTTTACACGCCTTAAACACCCAACCTTAATGGGTTTAAACACCCAGCAGACACAAGACATCAACATGACGTTAGATTGACGTTTTACCCCAATGTCATGGGGACGTTGCATTTTATTTAGAAATGAAAATCGGGTTGACGTCAGAACTCAATGTCAGGCCGACCTCAATGTCCAACGACCAACCTAAAACCAACCAAATTTCAATGTCTAATGATGTTACAGCTTGACGTTGTGTGAACATTACCTCTATCATACGTTGGATTTTGGTTACCATACCTGACGAATAAATGTCAGTATTTGACATCAATATGACGCTGGTTTAAGATGTTGGCTCGACGTTGGATTTTGGTCACTTTCCAACACAACCTAAAATTAACCAAATATAAACGTCATTTGACGTCGTTATTGGTGATCAAAATAGTGTTGTCCTTAGACGCTGGCTAGACTTTAGATGTGTTCGACATGAAGCACAGCTGCAGCCGCAATCAACATGATTAGCTGAGTGCAGTTGGGGGCCGAGTTGAAAACAGAGCTTCGGGGCTCAAAGCTGTGGGAGTCATGATGACCAATCACATGCTGTGATCATTCATTTATTTATTTATTGCAATAACAACAAAGGATTTCCAGTACAAACATAACAGAATACAGTTTCTACAAACTACAGTTAATTTTTAGACACTAATGCAATTATGAATAGAATTTAAGTAGCCTATTTAACAAACGCATGAGAAATCAGGGAAAAATGAGAAGGCACATAAAAAGGAAATAAATATCCACAAATAGGCCTATTAAACACAAATAACAAGCACAAATTGTAGGAATTGAAACATCAGTCTTTCAGCTACTAAATGTTGAATGGTATGCCAGTATTGTTCCAGTTCTTGTTTGAATATGCCAAAAAGGGTTTACATTTATGTATATAAAACTCTCCAATATATAATAGTGTAAAACCCAAAACAAGGTGTTTGATTAAGTCTTAAACAATGATTAAGACTCTTTTGGATAATGAAAGCATTTTAATCCAAAAAGATTGAATAAAAGGACCAAAATAAGTGAGCTACACTTTAAGTAGAAATTTCCTATAAAGAGCAAGGTACATCAATATCACTTTTAAAAATTTTTCATGAACACAAAAAAATATATAATCATATATATTTATATTTAATAAAACATATTTTTACTTAATTTGTTAAAAAAATCTTTATGGGGTGTCAGGAGCAATGATGATAATCATTTTATTACAATTCTGTAAGACTTATTTGAGTTAATATTCAGGTTATTTACTAAAATATATCATTTAAATCATTTATGGAGCTGAATACAGTATTCTTTTAAAACTGAAAAATTTAAAAACCTATGCAAAGAATCTAGCCATTATAAAAAAATTATTTAACAAAAGATGACACTGCAGCAAAAAAATTGTAGTCTTTTAATAAGCCTAATGTGTACAAGATGGAGATGGCATAAAAAGTCATGCGGTGAACTTGGCCAATCGTGTAATATCGATGTCATCATGGCAGCTCCTGCAGTTACTCTACAGGTTGCTGCACCGTCTGATTCAAATCAATCGTCTGATTTCAGAGGGCTGTCGTGGTACTTTGATGCCACATGTGACAGTCACGTGGCGTTGGCACAGCATCAAGCCGGACAAAATTTCTTACTGTCATGCACAACTTTAAGACAGATTTTAATCGGTCTGCGCAGCGCTGCATAAAGTTGAACGCACCTTTTGAATTTTTGTCACATGATGTCACGACCTAAATCTAACCTAATATTAACATCTAATGACGTTGTGTGACTGCTGAGCAATAACTAAATTCAGTACAGAATGTTACGTTTACACACATTCACAAATTACATGTAAATGTATCAGCTTTTTATAGCGTAATACTAACTACTCACTACTCTTGAGTACTTTTGAAAGGTCTACTTTTTACTAATACTTTGAGTAATATTTACAACAGATATTTTAACTCTACTTGCACTACATTTTTAGGCAAGTAATAGTACTTTTGCATAAGTATGATTTTTAAGTACTCTTTCCACCACTGCTAAGAATACATTAGCATTGCTTTTATAATGCAAATAATTAAAAGAAGTCCTATAATCTAGTTTAAAAAAGAAAGAAGACATTTTGAAAAGGTGAAAAGTAATTGAAAACAGATTTTTTTTTTTTTCAGTGAACAATCCCTTTCCGCCAAGTTTCAATCCCTTAAGGTTTCCACCAAATCTATTTAGAGTGACTGAACTATTTCTCTAATGTTGTGTTCACACTTCTACAGTATTTCAGATTTCTTGGCTAGTCGGTCTGGACCAAAAACAAAAATGATACATATGGTCCTGCATGCTCTGATTTTGGTTTGTGTAGATCACTTGATTCAGGTATACAAGGATTCATTTAGACCGCACAAAAAGGTTAATATGGCATGTTCATACTTATATACATTAACTGATTAGAACAAGCACACCAATCACTTGTTTGAACCAATCACAAAATATGTATTAATAATATAATAAATTATGAAACAAATCTATAGTTTTAGCATTTTTTATATATATATTTGCACTTTTTTAGGTTCAAGTCATTTTTACATTACTTTGTTAATTTTGTCTAATGTCTATAAAATTTTATGAAATTGGATTTTTTTTTTTATCAAACGACACTAAATGAGAAATAATGCCCCAATATTTGCTTGAACATTTTAACATGAAGCTATTTTATTCTATCATTTATTTATTTATTTATTTGTTTGTTTGTTTGTTTGTTTGTTTGTTTGTTTGTTTGTTTGTTTGTTTGTTTGTTTAAATTATGAATTTACACAACACAACACTTCACATTTTGGATAAAGTCACAAAATTTTCAGGTCCAAAGCCAAAGTCAGCCTGCAGTCTGGCATAATCCACATCCCACCTGTGCTTTGGGCTGACATCACTTCCCCTGCTGGACAGCAGTTTGACTCCAACCTCTTCTAGCAATGTAAAATGTTTTTCAGTTTTACTTGTATGTTTTCAAATATACTGTATAATGGGTCTAAACAAAGTCTTTCATCTAAATTTGTTTGTATCTACTTATAAAGGTTTAGTTCACCCAAAAATATAAATTCATTAATCATTTACCCTCCCTCATGTGTTGCTTATTCCACCTCCACCAGCCTTTGTTTTGCACATTCCCGTGAAGGGGTAGTGGTGTCCCAATTCTCTTCAGCTTGAGGGCGTAGGTCTAAGGGTATAACTCCTTAACTGATAACTCCTGTATAGCAGTCCCACAACATTCTGTCACTCAATGACACTCGAATACCATGTCAGAAAAGTCTAGTGGCTGTCAATTAGCTTTTTACAGTGTCTGTTTAAATGTTAATGTTGTTTTTGGTGTGTTTACATAGATGAATAATGCCACTGTGTTAAATGCACAGTACAGTTACGATCTTATTGCCACATTATATCATTATGGTAACATAATATATGTCTTCAGTGATTTCTTGAAGATAAATACCAAAAAAATAAAACAACTGGAATAACTACAGCAGTCACTATTGTCTAATCTTTTATATAGCAAGAGATTGCGATGACATATGATGACGTGTGCAGGTACTGTAGGGCTGTCCCAATTCTTAGGGGTACATTTTGAAGGCCTTCCCCTTCAAACTGGGTTTTAAAGGCCAAGGGGAAGGGGTAGGGTTACAAAAATAAAATTGGGATTGGGCCTAAATATGTTAATAGGTTATTTAAAAATCTGATTTTCCCAGAGATGGGTTGCAGCATCCGCTAGGTATTAACGTGCTGGATAAGTTGGCATTTCATTCTGCTGTGGTGACCCCGGATTGATAAAGGGAGAAAACACGGCCCTCTTCATGATATAAGGATCATGCCCAACATATGTGGTTACCTACTATTCATATATCCTTCGAAAAATGGTGTAAATCACAAAAATGAGGACTTTCTTGTGTCTCCCATTCAGTTCTTTACTTCCTGTCCCATAGCTTGGCTGCTTTTTTTATAAACAGCCCATAGCATTTCACATTTCGGGTTGAGCATATCAAAACCTAGAGAGGATTTGATTGGTCAGAAAATTGGATGAGAAAATTAAGTATAGGGTAATGTAAAAAAAAAAAATGTTGATACATTTTGCAGGAAGTGACAGAGCTAAATGTTTATTTATTTTAAATGCAAATTCTGTCACTGTTTTGGAGCACATAAGATTATAGATTACTTTAAGACTAACATAATGACACTAACATCTAAAATAATTTTATTTTTATTCAGGAGCAGCTGATCACAGAGGGTTGGAACAGATCTTTTAATCCCAATTCCTTTGCAAGCCCTGTTCTGTGGACATGCTTACATGCATTACTATGGAGACATAATGATACTAACATCTAAAATACTTTCATTTTGATTCAGAAGCAGCTGATCACAGAGAGTTGGAACAGATCTTTTAATCCCAGTTTCTTTGCAAACCCTGTTCTGTGGATATGTGTATATGCTTTACTATGGAGACATAATGAAACTAACATCTAAAAAACTTTCATTTTAATTCAGAAGCAGCTGATCACAGAAAGTTGGAACAGATCGTTTAATCCCAGTTTCTTTGCAAACCCTGTTAGTAGATACAGTATGTGTATATGCTTTACTATGGAGACAAAATGATATTAACATCTAAAAAACTTTCATTTTAATTCAGAAGCAGCTGATCACAGAGAGTTGGAACAGATCTTTTAATCGTGGACATGTTTATATGTGTTTCTAAAGAGACCTAATAATAATAACATCTAAAATACTTTCATTTTGATTCAGGAGCAGCTAATCACAGATGCCGCTTTTCCACTATCGTGCTGAGTCATTCTGTATGCTGAACCATTCCATTCTGTGCAAAACTGGGTAAGACAGCATGGATACGGTTTTATTTTCCACTGTCCTGCTGCAACAAAGCTCTTTGGAACGTTACACAAAATGCATCAGTGGTTGCCTTGGTAACGCCATGTAAACAGCTCTATTTAATTTAAATAAAAGCCAAAACTAGTTTTTTCATGTTTACGTGTAAAAGCGAAAGCCGCGTGACTAAACACTGTTATGCTGCTCTCTTATAGGGATGCTAAATATATATGAAGTCACAGCTCCCTTTATTTAGAGGTCATGTTGTGCGGCTCTGGGCAAATTTTGTTTGGAGGGAAAATAATCAAAATGTAACGTGATGATTAAAAATGTTAGGGGAGGGGAAATAAATATTATATTTAAAATCTCTGTACATAACAGAAAAATAAACAATGATAATGCAACAATAATAATGCATTTGCATTAGTGGCAGAAATATATTTTTGGACAGGCCTTGTGAAAAGTGAGCGGGCACTTTCACTAATAAAAAAGGATAGCACTTAAATTATTTCATTTTTAACAATCAATTAAATTACACAGTGGTTTTAAATCAAAGGTTGATAATGATATAAAATATACTACGTTTTGATGGTAAAATATAACCATTTAAACAATGGCTGTTATTTGATTTCAGTTTTCAAACATTAAATAATGAATGCATCAAGTGAAATAAAAACGAATATGAAACAACACATAGCATATCAAGATACAAAGCATATAAAGGACTATTATATTTAGCAATATGCTGCTCTTTTTTGCTTTGCATTTTTATAATTTTATTTTTGTTATATGAATATTTTTTTTTCTTCATAATTAACTCATGAGCTATAGACAAATTCCTGCTTGACATTTTAGAAAATTGTTTGCGCATCTACCCAGTATACAATAAAGATTATAGAGAACAAAAAGAAAAAAAAAACACAGAAACATGTTAGGCTACATAAAGTTATATTTAAATAAATTGTATAACGCCCTGTAGCTATATGTTGATTATTGCTCATTTTATTTTTATATAACATTTGTCAAAAGATATTAATATTTTTTTGAGTAAAAAACTAAACCAACATTTAAGAACCCATATTTATTTTATTTATTCATTCATTTGACTTGTTTATTGGTGCATAGACTATAATTTAAAGGGCACCTTTGGTGAAAAATCTACTTTTTACGCTGTTTGTACAGATATATTTGTAGGTATAGTGTATAGACAGCACATTTGGGGTGATAAAAAACCTGCTCAGTCATTCAGTCATTAATTTTCTTGTCGGCTTCATCCCTATATTAATCTGGGGTCGCCACAGCGGAATGAACCGCCAGCTTATCCAGCAAGTTTTTACACAGCGGATGCCCTTCCACCCGCAACCCATCTCTGGGAAAATCAACACACACATTCATACACTACGGACAATTTAGCCTACCCAATTTACCTGTACCGCATGTCTTTGGACTGTGGGGGAAACCAGAGCACCCGGAGGAAACCCACGCAAACGCAGGGAGAGCATGCAAACTCCACACAGAAACGCCAACTGAGCTGAGGCTCGAACCAGCGACCATCTTGCTATGAGGCGACAACACTACCTACTGTGCCACTGCTTCGCCAAACACGCTCATTCCTTTTTTTCAATTTAACAACCTAAAAACGGTGGTCCAATTGGAGCGGTTTTGAGACATAGGAGCGCGGTCCCCCCGCTCACCAATATTGATTGACAGGCACTCATTACCATATCCTCAGTTTGTTGTTTCACATCCCACATTTTCAGCGTGTTAGTCATAGCGATGTCACCAAAGAAACATTCTTGATCTATTTTTAGATGTAAGGTTCATTGAGCTTAACACAAGATCAACATTTGTGGTGTGATTGGTGTACGAGACATTCACCACATGATCGCTCTAATCGGCGCCATTGTTTGTAACTTTAGGTGGGTTTGCAAATGTGTACTTTTCATTGCGTCTTCCTTTCAAACTTCAGCCGTTTGCATTACCTGCGGTCACAGAAGCTCCCTTTGATCTTAACTAGGCTAGCAGCTAGAAAGTGCGAGCGCATTGCCTCATGTGCGCGTCCATCCATTGAAAATAACGAACTTATGTCCACGCAGCCAGCGCCATGCATTTTAGAATTCTAAACATAGGTTTCTATCAGGGTGCATACACCGGCGCCGCAAGTCGGTGGCTGTCCGTGGTACCCAGCCACGACTCAGAACACTGTTCCTATGTTTGCCGTCCCACAGAGTGCCATCTGAAAAGTTTCATTTTAAATAACACGTAAATGTGAACGTCTGGTGTGCCGTGTCGCGGCTCTGAGCGGCGCATCCAGTGTGTGAAGCCCTTTAGTTTTAGTATCAGTCAAAGTTAATTCAGTGTGTGTGGTTATTAGTCTCAGTGTACAAGCTCGGAACTTTAAACTAGCACACAGTTGGCTGTAAAACTATACAAAGACACAAATGATTTCGTAGTCTCTGCTTGGTCTGTGTCCGAGTGGCACATGTATGGCTGAATGCTGGTCCTCTCACTCATGTTGCTTCTCTCTGTCAGCCTGTCTGTTGCCATACACAAAGCGGGGGAGCTCTTGGCTCCGCCCCCTTGTTAAATTCGGTTTGAAGTCAAAACTAATTTTCATGTGAAGCAACAAGCCCCTAAAACAACGAGCTGTGTACACTCCCCCAAAATGACAATTTTTAACACATAATAATAAAAAATCTGAATTATGTTTTAAACTGAACCTAAACTGAAACACTCAGAAGAATCGTAATATTAATATTAAAATTTAAAAAAATGGGTAAACTAGGTGCCCTTTAAATTATACAAGAGTACCTTGGACAGCTACTGTGCCACTCTGTAAAGCTTTCAAGCTAACTCCAAAAAAAATTAAAGTAAAATTTTACTTTCTACGGTGACGGCTAACATCACACCACGCCGTAACAGTGCTTTCGGTGTTATAGGTGGAATTAAACTACTAAACAAGCCATCTGGTCTTTAAATTAAAAAGTGCAATTATTTCCTCATTGTTCAAAAAGACTGCAAGTTCGTGTTCCATAGATATAGGATGTTGTGGATTGTGGACATCGATGATGTTAAGCGTGTTTTAATTCGATGCGCAGCAGAAAAAAAAGTCTTTCAGCAGTGCATGAAGTCATTGGTCACCTCACCTGGATCAGAGCGAGTTTATGTGCTACCAAATATGTGCCAAATACAGCGCTGCATGCAATAATCTCTTACTCAGACACAGCGAACTAAAGGTCTTGTTGCCTTTTAGATGACGGGCTAGTAATTATATTATACGTGGTTAATTATTTTCAAGTCAATTAAATAATAACTTTAATAAATAAAATATATTCGTAAGAATCTGGTGGGCCAGTGACTGCCTTCTCTGCCAAAAACTGCTCTATGATTTTAAAACCCTTTTCAAACTGTATTGTTTAGACCTGTATCATTTTTTATATTAAATATAGTGTACTTTACTTGTGGATAACTGATGATTAGTGCACTTACGCTGAGCCAGCTGTGGTAGCTTGGCAAGAGGGCCGTGTCGTCAACACACAGTATTTGTCGACACAGTTCAGCACGGTTGTCTAACCGTGTCGAGAATTTTTGGGTTAAGAATGGTTTGTAATCGTGCCGCACTGTTCCAGGTTCAGTGGAGAAACAACCGTAACTGTACCGAAGTGTTCTTAGAACGGTTTGGCACGAAAATGGAAAAGCAGCTAGAGAGTTGGAACATATCTTTTATTCTCAGTTTCTTTGCAAACCCTGTTTTGTAGACATGTTTATATGTGTTACTACAGAGAAGTGTTAATGTGCTACTGTCAATTTGGTGCGCAGGGAAAACCACACTCCTACGTCATGTTGCGGTGGGCCTTAAAATCACTACGATTTGGATCCTAATTTAAGTAAAAATACTTGTGTTTGTATCACTCCAATATGACAGTGGACCCACTAATGGCCCTTTTCCACTCAGTGGTACGGTACGGTTCGGTTTGGTACGCTTTTATGGCTGTTTCCCCTGTCGATTATCGTACCAAACCAAATCGTACCGTACCACTTTTTCGGCACCCTTTCGAAGGGGTACCAAACAGGAGAAAGGGTACCAAAAGGTGGAGCTACACATGCAGTTGAACGCTGATTGGTTAGAGATACGTCACAAGCTCGTGGAGCTAGACAGAATGAAACAAAGGAACCGCCATGTTTTTTAAATACCAAACCGAGACATTACTTGGAAATACTATATGCATATAATAACGAGCCATGGATGACCCGGAACAAACCTTGTCGTCATCTTGATGAACAGACACAAAGCCAAGAAGAAAAATCTGCCGTGTTCTGTTGTTGCTTTATGAGCCCGTCAAAAGTGCGAGCAGTTTTCGCTTTCTTCCGGAAGCTTGCGATCGCGTCTAACGTTATATTCCATATAACAAATTCTTGAGCTGATGATAATAACGTGTGTGATTATTGAAGTGTCTCCGTTATCTGATCCATTCAGAAAGCAAAGGACAAGCGCGAGAATAAAGCGTGGAAAAACAGGAGAAGCCCGGCAAAACACAGGAGCAAAATTGTTTTAGCAACCTGATTCATGAACAAACTGCCATGATTATCTTTGCCTTTTGGACTATTACGAACTGGGAATGACAAAATTACTCTGTAACAGAGCTTGCATGTGCTGGTGAAGATTACAGACACAGATGAGAGGTTTGCGCTGACTGTGGGCTATATTGCGTGTGTTTTTGAACTCAAATAAGTACTAAAAGTATGTTGTGTGTAGTTTTTCTGTAATTAATAATATATCGGAGACTGTAGGGGCTGTATGTGTTCATATATATTGCAGTCATATATTTATTTTATATATTTACAGATGTTACAGTAGCATAGAGTAGTCATTGATCTGCAGTTATAATCAAATCATGTTCATAGAAAAGTTAGTAATAAACAGTTATAAACAAGTATTTATGCGTATAAAGCATCTGTTTTGTGAGAAGTGCTTCTCATAGGATATGTAAACGACCCGTACAGCTTTACTGTAGACATTTTTTGAGCGAGCATGACGTCGACTTAAATTTTATGTCGTACACCGCGCCCACAGTTCGAGAACAGTACCGACTCGAACTGTACCGTACTGTACCAGT
This sequence comes from Danio rerio, assembly GCF_052040795.2. Lineage (NCBI taxonomy): Eukaryota > Metazoa > Chordata > Actinopteri > Cypriniformes > Danionidae > Danio > Danio rerio. The sequence continues at coordinate 12,579,657 of NC_141022.1, forward strand.
CAGTGGAAACGAGCCATTAACCTACACACAATTTTGTCCAAACAGCTTCCAAAAGTTATTTTTGTACCATAGGTGGCCATCAAAGTAGGAAGTTATATATTTACAACTGCTCAAATTCACCTGACATTGTTTATGGAGGATGCATTTAGTGGACAGACTTTCTTGTATACTGCATGTGTTTTCTAGAGCCTCATCATGACTCTGCTGAAGTGTCTGATTCCTCCAGAGACGCTGTGGAGAAAATCTGTGTCAAAGGGCTCTCGTGTTGTCTTACAGCAGAGACCAGCCAGATCTACACGCTTAAACCAGCATTCTCAGAGATCCGACGGACACGTAAAGCTATACATGTGTGGAATGTAATTTCAGAGGAATCATTAAATATGCACTCCAGACCAAGTGTGTCTGCATTCAGTGTCGTCAAGAACAGCCGGCAATCTGAATGTGGGAAAGTTTTTTATAGACATGTAAATCCCACCTTTCAGAACAGCAGATAGCGAGAGAGCAGTCTAGCACAGCACTCAGAAATGACAATCGACTGACTCTCAGCAATATTCCTGGAAGAGAATGAATCAGATCTTATGTCTTCAGGTCTTCCATCAAATATGTTACATTAAAAGTATCTTACTTTTTTCCTACTTTATATTCAATTTAAATAATTTTTCTTTAGCTTTTTTTTAAGATTACTAGTTTTTTTTGCTAATATTAATAATAATAGTAGTAGTAGCAATAATAATGTATATTGATAAAATTATTCATTAATTATTATTATTTTTTTAAGGATGATGTATATTACTATTCTATTTTAAAATACCATTAAAATGACAATTATATAGAACACGTTATAATTTTGTATTATTATTATTATTATTATTATCATTATTATTATTATTATTAGTGTTGTTGTTTTTGTTAGTGTTGTTGTTTAATGACGATGTTTATTACTATTCTATTTTAAAATAGCAACATACTTGGGCAAACATTATGTGCCTATTGATGATGATAATAATAATAATAATAATAATAATAATAATAATAATAAGTGACGCAGTGGCGCAGTAGGTAGTGCTGTCGCCTTACAGCAAGAAGCTCACTGGTTTGAGCCTTGGCTGGGTCAGCTGGCGTTTCTGTGTTGAGTTTGCATGTTCTCCATGCGTTCGCGTGGGTTTCCTCTGGGTGCTCCGGTTTCTAAAGTTTAAAGACATGCGATACAAGTGACTTGGGTAGGCTAAATTGTTCATAGTGTACGAGTGTGTGAGGATGTTTCCCAGAGTCGGGCTGCGCCTGGAAGGGCATCTGCTGCATAAAAACATGCTGGATAAGTTGGCGGTTCATTCCGCTGTGGCGACCCCGGATTAATAAACTGACTAAGCCGAAAAGAAAATGAATGAATGAATGAATGAATGAATGAATGAATGAATGAATGAATAAAAAATAATAATAATAATAATTTACCTTTTTGTTAGACTACCCAATTTGTCTATTTTATGATGATGATGATGATAATAATAATAATAATAATAATAATAATAATAATAACAACAATAATAATAATAATAATAATAATAATAATAATAATAATAATAATAAATAACCTTTTTGTTAGACTACCCAATTTGTTGAAGAGCATCTGCTGCGTAAAATATATGGTGGACAAGCTGATGGTTCCCAGATTAATAAAATTAATGAATTATTATAAATTTTTATTAATTATAAATAATTACTAATAAAAACAAATAATTTGTTGTTTTTGTTGTTATTATTATTATTATTTTATGCCTAATAATAATAATAATAATAATAATAAATAAGGCGCAGTAGGTAGTGCTGTCGCCTCACAGCAAGAAGGTTGCTGGTTTGAACCTCGGCTCAGTTGGCATTTCTGTGTGGAGTTTACATGCACTGCGTAAAAAACTTGCTGGATAAGTTGCCGGCTCATTCCGCGGTGGCGACCCCGGATTAATAAAGGGACTAACCCGACAAGAAAATGAATGAATGAATAATAAATAAAATAATTTGTTATTTTTAGAATTATTGGTTTTATTACTTTATGCCTAATAATCATAATAATAAGTAGAAGATGAAGAAGAAGAAGAATTCGATTTTTTTGTCTACATAATTTGTATTTTTTGTGATAATAATAATAATAAATAAAATAATGTGCTATTATTTTTATTGTTATTATTACATTATACCTAATAATAATAATATTTAATATTTTTTGTTATTATTATTATTAATATTATTATTTACCATGATACAATTATTGTTATTATTATTATTATTATTATTATTATTATTATTATTATTAATAGGTATTATTATGTAAAAAAGCTCATTTCTTTTTCTTACAGAAAAAAATTATTTTAATATTTACCACAACCTTGACCCTCAAACTAAACTGTTCACTGTAAAAATAAAATAAAATAAATTGAACATAGATTATTCCATTAAATCTCATAGTGAACCTAGACTCCTTTGGTACCGATATTTTAGGCAGTAAATCTGCACTATCCCACTTAGATCTGTATTCCCAGGACATTCTGTTTCCAAAACAGAAGCTCTAATTTCACACCTGACTACATGGCACTGAAGCTTGCTGCTTCACCGAATGACATCGCGCACACAAGAGCATTCAGTGTGTCCCAGCATGCATCACACTCTTCCTTCCTAACGGGAATGTGCAGCTGCCGGGACGGTCAAACTCAGACGCCCTTGACTTCAAACACTCCGTCCTCGATCATTCCATATAACAGCAGGATCCGTAAGCAGATTTGCTGGCTTGAACACATGTGTGTCTCTCACGCCGGCTGCATATTGAGAGGGAGGCAAAGGATTAGCTATTGATTCCAATCTCGTTAAAAGCATTTTAAGGTGACGAGAAAGGTGGACGCTATTGTTTGTGCATGTGTGGATCTTCTCTGAATGCTCAGCAGAAATCCACAGCAGCCCTTTATGCTGGTTCAATGCAGCACTGAATCCAGATCGATAACTGATGCTTCCGCCATTAAACAAACACCCAGCAGTTCACCTTCCAGACTGCATTGTTTTACCAACACACTGCACTAACTGAGTGTAGGCAAGCATTATTATTGCTTTTATTATTGTTTTCTTTAGCTTAGTCCCTTTATTAATCTGTGGTTGCCACAATGGAATGAAACACCAACTTATCCAGCATATGTTTTACCAAACGTATGCCCTTTCAGGAGCAACCCAGTACTGGGAAACATCCATACACACATACACTATTGCTAATTTTTCATTCATTCATTCATTTTTTTTCAGCTTAGTTCCTTTATTAATCTGGGGTCACCACAGTGGAATGAACCACAAACTTATCCAGCATTTGTTTTACACAACGGATGCCCTTCCAGGTGCAACCAAGTACTGGGAAACATCCATACACACACATACATACACTATTGCTAATTTAGTTTATTCAATTCACTTATAGTGCTACAGGTGGGACTCAAACCAGTGACCTTCTTGTTGTGAGGCAACAGTGCTAACAACTGAGCCACCATGTCAACCTATTATTATAATTCATTCATTCATTTTCTTTTCGGCTTAGTCCCTTTATTAATCTGGGGTTGCCACAGCGGAATGAACTGCCAACTTAACCAGCATATGTTTTACGCAGCGGATGCCCTTCCACCTGCAACCCATCTCTGGGAAACATCCATACACACTTATTTACACTCATACACTACGGACAATTTAGCCTACCCAATTTACATGTACCGCATGTCTTTGGACTGTGGGGGAAACGGGAGCACCCGGAGGAAACCCACGTGGCCGCAAGGAGAACATGCAAACTCCACAGAGAAACGCCAACTGACCCAGCTGAGGCTCAAACCAGCGACCTTCTTGCTGTGAGGCAACAGCACTACCTACTGGGCCGCCCTTATTATTATTATTATTATTGTTGTTGTTATTGTTATTAATATTAGGCCTGCACAATACAGTATTTCAGCATCGAAACCGCAATGTGATTATTCACAATAGTCACATTGCAAGATATGCACTGTTGAGTCTGGATGATAATGTATAATTTGCATGTGCTTTGAGGCCTGTGACTGTATGAGGATTTTAAACGTATTTATGCATGTACTAATTGTAACTTTAATAATGATTGATTTTATTTAATTAAGTATACAATGAAGACTATGCAGTATTATGTTAAATTGAATTAATGAACTACCATACCTTGGTATGGTAGTTCCTCTGATGTCATTGTTTATTTTATTTGTATCTTGTTGTGTTTATCAATGCTCATAGATTGTTTATTACATTTTATGCAGATGCACTCCCCTAGAAACAACCCAAAACAAAACCTAAAATTCTAAATATTTTCCAAATAGAGACATTTAAGTCATCTGGTGTAACTGTATTTGTATTTCAGGGTGCTTTCACACCTAAACTTTTGTTTCGGAACTTGGCACATTTCCCCATTTAGCTTGGTTCGTTTGGCATATGTGAATCCAGCAATCGTGCTAGGATCTGCACCAAAACAATCAGTCCGAGATCGCCTGAATAAAGTGGTCTTTGGCTTGATTAAAACGAACTCTTTAAGTGAATTGACTGTAGGGAGATACGATACGATACAAACCAGGCTATATCACAGTGTGTTAAGGATATGAAATAGCCATGGCTTTATGAAGAGAGAATTATGAGTAGGGTTGGATGTCATTCCTACCAGTAAATGTGTTTCAAGTCAAATACAAAAGTGAAAGCTTGTTAACTATTAACAAAAGCTGTGTATCCAGCCTGATCTCACAAGAAAACGTAATTTTTTTTTGTTTAGTCGTACGAAAATATACAATTTTAAAAAGGAAGCGTAGAACCCAATCCTGCCCTAAACCTGTCGTGATGAGCTAAATTGTACAAAATAGATTGTCCGAATTCATACGAATTAGCCACTAAATCCAAAAGTTACGAATTGCCATGAGATTGCGTTGGTTTATTTGTTAGGAAAATTGACTGAACAGCAGTCTTGATTTATCTGTTATTTCAGTCTTGATTTATCTGTTAATGCCTGTGAATATATTTCCAGACACATTTAGCTTCTAGATGTTAGTCAGATAACATTTCTATGTTCCTTCTTAATGCCAACTGCGTAAAAATATTGATAAACTGCTTATAATAAACCACTGTTTGTTTACCTTTAAGCTCTGACGTGTGTGCACGCAAAGCAGCACTGAGCGCCAGCACACACACATATCATGTACATCTCGACATGTGAAAGTGTTCCTTCATATGTTTTTCATTGAAGTTGTTCACAATACTCATCCATCCACAGAGTTTGTAATGTAGCCAAATGTTTACAAATACAAGGGCTGCCGTTTAGAGGTCATTTCTGGTTAATGATGTCAGAATTTACCAGTATTTTGGAATGGATGCGTGAATGCTCTTTTCTGGGAAAATCCCATAATGTCCTTGCCTGTGTGAACAACGCTTTATTTGAATTTACTGGTAAAGTCGTACTGGAAATTTTCTGGATATTTACCAGTATCACTGTGTGAAAGAGGCTATAAACAACTTTAATCGATGTTTCGGAACAAAAGAATCGATTCACATGTGTGAAATTACCCTCAATATTCGGTTGAAGTCAAAATTGTGATTTTATTTCTTCGTTTTCAAAAATTTCCCAAATTAAGTTAAACAGAGCAAGAACATTTTCACAGCATTTCCTATAATATTTTTTTCTTATTGAGAAAGTCTTATTTGCTTTATTTTAGCTAGAATAAAAAAAGCAGTTTTAAATGTTTTAAAAAACATTTTAAAGTCATTATTATTAGACCCCTTAAGCAATATTATTTCCAATTGTCTACTGAACAAACTATTGCTGCAATGATTTGCCTAATTAACTTAGTTAAGCCTTAAATTGTAACTTAAGCTGAATGCTAGTAAAATATCTAGTAAAATATTATACTGTCATTATGGCAGATGCAAAGAAATCAGTTGTTAGAAATTAGTTATTAAAACTACTATTTTTGAAAATGTGTTGAAAACAATCTCCATTAAACAGAAATTGGTAAAAAAAATTTGCAGGGGGGTATTAATTTAGGAGGGTTATTAATTCTGACTTCAACTGTATATCGCAAAATAACAAAAGACTGCAATGTTACATTTTTCTAATATCGTGCAGTTCTACATTTTATTATTATTATTATTATTATTAGTAGTAGTAGTAGTAGTAGTAGTAGCAGTTAAAATGTTTTAATAAAATAATTCATCTTTAAATATATTAAGGTGAATCTCTATTAGGGGGAAAAAAGTTAAACCGGTAGTCTACTGGGTTTTTTAGAAGCCTTGATTGTGTTTATCGGGTGCCAAACAATGTGTGCTCGTCCTTCATTTATTCAAGTTTATTTTGCTTACCAAATTGGCAGATTATTTTGCTTATTTTAAGAAAAAAACTCACTTAATTTTGATTTATTTCTGAAAACAAGATCATATTTTAGCTTGTCTAGAAAATGCTTCTTGATTTAAGAATGTTTAAATATTTAAACTAGAAACAAGAAAACAAATAAAGTAAGAAAAGTGTTTTTCTTCTTATTATTAACTCTCATTATTCAGCTATGCAGGTGTAGACCATTTCAATGTGGTCATGTAATTGGCCCATGAACATTTCCAGCTTGTTATCAAACTATTTCATCACTGTAACAAGAGAATTCAATCATAACTTCATGTTAAACAGCTATCATAACAATATTTATATATATGTGTCTTTTTTTAGTTTCTTAGAAGCCTATAGAACAGGGGTCACCACACTCTAAAAAACATTGAGTTATTTATTTACCTCAATGGTTGAGTTAAACATATTAGGTGATTTGTTGGGTCATTTTTAACCTTTATAGGTTATTTAATAATACCTTAATCAGTTGTGTTAAATATTTGATGTTTTGTTGGGTTATTTTTAACGTTTATTTGGTTATTTATTTAATAAGTCAACGAGTTGGGTTAAAACACAAAACATAAAACAGTTGTATTAATATGCGTGCGTAATGTTGTTTTAGCGTTAGAAAATGTATTCAAGCTCTATATTTTTTTTTTTATCAAATTACCTCTCCGTGTCATGTTTTTATATACAGCAGCTGCAGCAGGCTTTACTGTGTCCACAATGTACAATAGATTTTAACCACATCCAAACTTTTAAAAGAGGGTCTTGGATGGTGTACCATCCAAGACCCTCTTTTAGAAGTTTGGATGTGGTTAAAATCTATTGTACATTGTGGACACCGTAAAGCCTGCTGCAGCTGCTGGACAGTCTCTACAGCTCCATATTTTGCTTAATCAACACACGATTTTACGCTTGCACAGTTTGTTCTGTTTCTTCATTGTTTGTGATTCTCGATTTAATTTAACAAAAGTGTCTGGAACTAAAATGTAATGGAAATGAAGCATTTTCAATATTTTTTGAAAACTGTATGTTATTCATTTACACAGCCATAATTATAAAATGAAAAGTAGTACTAGTAATAGTAGCATAATTAATACCAGAATAGAAAACAATAGAAAAAATAACATATAATCAAAATAACCCAATACATTGGGTTAAATTATATAACCCAGTGCATTGGGTTAAAATAACTCATAGTTGCTATAATAACCTAGTTGGGTTATATGCTGTGCATGGTATTTTTAACGTAACTATTTTAAGAGCAAACTTTTTGAAACTGAGAGTGATTCTTGGGTACTGATTAATGTGAAGGGCTACCAGTTTGAAACACACTTATCAAATAACAAATTTGCTCAATTTACTTTTAATTATATGTTATTATTAATAATTAATGATATTCATCTATGTGCAGACACTGTTCATGTTAATGATTTCTCACAATAGTTTAGTCAATAGACAATAGTCAACAATGGTTTAACAAGGTAGGAAACAGATAAATAAGAATATGCAACACTTTATTTCTATAAAAATAAAATAATTTATATTTTAAAATTATTTCTTGTACAATATTTTCACTTGATATTAACAATTTAACAAATCATGCACTACAATGTACTGTTTGTTCAGATTATCAATTGTGTAACATAAATTAACTTTTAGATTTTACTAAAATTATCACCAAATTTAGTAAATACAGTATTTTTAACATTTTAAAAGAAGTTTTTTATTTTCTTTTTTCTGCCATGTTTTCAAATCATCTTCTCCCCTTTACTGCACCCACAACCATTGTTATAGAGGCCAGCTCTGATCTAATAGGAAATATTTTTTAAAGATTATTTCTATATAACAATGTAATTATCAAATTTACACACAATGCAAGTGTGATTTAAAAAGAATAGCTTTAAAAATATTAGATGCAGCTTACTGGTAAGTGGTGCTATGGTGAGCTATTTTTAGAACAGACCCACGGGCAACTCATGTGATCTTCGCAGGCTACCTGGCGACCGCGGCCAGCATGTTGGTGACCCCTGCTATAGAATATGTTGGGATCATTGTTTTTGTTTATTTCATTCAAAATGGACTATATCCATATTTTCATTAAATAGCACCTTGCTGGTTTTTTAAAGCATGGCAATGCTGGTTTTACTAGCATACAGTGCTTTCCAAGTGTTTATTTTAAGTACCGGTTATAATTTAGAATTGCACTTTTTTTTTTTAAAATTGTCATCAAAATAATCTACCTGCAAAACAAATCCTAAAAAGGTATATCTGTCATTTTAATATATGATGTGCTGGTAGATATGGTAGATATTTTTATTTGTGGTCAGCAATCATCAATTTATTCCACAACTGAAAGCCATATTTCACAGGAAGATAAAAGAACAGAGATAAAAATGTCATTGGATCAACACAATCCTTTTTATCTCAGACTCTTGGTATTTTTGAAATTTCGAGTTATTGTTAGTATTTTAAGATATGTTTAGGTATTATTAAATTCTTCAAACTAAATTAACTGAAAGTGTTTTTGTTATTACAAAGATGTTTTTATTTCTTGTTATAGGATAAAATAAGACTAATTTTATTGAAATAAAAGCAACCAATATGCCCTTTACTTGCATAAGTGTATTGATTACATGCAATCATCAGGATAGGAGAGTTGATATAGGCTACTACACTCTTTCTGACGTTATACTGCTGAGAACAGGCTGGACATAAGAGCTGTTCTATTACTGTATCAGACAATCAATGGAATAAATGCTGAAAGAAGCTCTCTTATCCTCTACCAAGACCACTTGTGCATGTAAAAGAAGGCAAAACATATCTTCAAGTGGAGAAATGGTAGTGTTTTCAGCATAAATTTGAAACCTGCATTGATTATCCTTTGAGTAGAGAATACTGAGACTCAGCTTGCAGAAAATTAATTACACATGGACACTGACTGTTATTCCTTCTTATAAGGGGTCATGATATGAGCAATCAAACTTGCCTTGATCTTTCAACATATGTTGCACCATAATGTATTTTAAAATAATAATTACTTAATATTTTATGAAATAATATCATTTTATTATACTTTTTAAATGTAATTCTTTTGCAAAGAGGTTTTAAATATTTCTGCTGACCCTGCAAGGTGAAGTCTAGAAGGGGTACAGCTGTATAGTCTAGAAGGAACAAAGCTGAAAATACATCAACATAGCATGTTTACACTGCAATAATTGACATTTTTTAGGATTGTGGGTGTAGAGTAGGGGTGGGGGTAAACCCTATAATTAATAAATAATTTAAATATTTCTCTCTACACTGTAAAAAGCAAGAAGTTGGCTTAACTTTAAAAAAGGAGAGTAAGCTCAATGCCTTATAATTATTAAATAAACAAACAGTATAATTAGTCAATGGGTTCACTGACTTTATTTAAGTAAAATCAACTTGTTGCTATTGATTTTTTTTAAGTAAAAGTAGCTAATTGCTTTTTACAGTGTATAATTATTGTTTTTACATTTCTGTGATGGTTGGGTTTAGGGTAGGGGGTAGGGTTGGAGGTTAATAAAATAGAATTAATGGATAATATACTAAATAAATCATTTAACTTTCTGGAGCAGCTGCATCCCTTCTAGCAACAAACCCCCTGCCTGAGTTTTTATTGTATCTGTTTTTAGAATGCATCACAAGTTCCCATGATGAAGTGTCAAGTTTATCACGTGACACCTCAGTCCCAATTATTTTGTATTGTTTATTTTATCCCTTTTCTGCAAATTTTAACAAACGTCCTAATTATATTGTGAAATATCTGACATTTCGATTCTAAAATATGTGAACTAGGCTTGCCACGACAGACGGTGTTAATGGTGTTACCAGTTTTAAGATACAACACCGGTGACATCATTTTTTTACCGTGACCCTGTCCCCACATCTGTCTTTTTTTAAGTGTTAATTTTTTATGAAATATTTATTTGAATTACACGAAAAATATAATTCTAAATAATTTACTTTAGACTAGAGCATGCACTACAATTAAAATCTGAACATAGCTATAATGCGTCATATTTCATTTATCATGTGGGGAGAACGAGAGAAGTCGAATTTACAGAAAGAGAATGGCAGACGATTTAGTGTCAAAAACGCAATGCAAAAGCGCTTGTTTGGCAACATTTTGGGTTCTAACAAAATACAAAAAGAGAACCTGAAAACATGAGGCAATCTGCAAACTTTGCCTGACAAAGGTGGCAGCATCTGGAGGAAACAACTAATTTATACATGCACCTTCAACGCACCTACTTAATGTTTAACTATGGGTAAGTCACGGTTAGAAAATATCAATAGCCATAAATACGCAACGCATACTCTCATTTTAAGAATCACGCGACCATCATCTCACAATGTTTAATAATAAATAATCATATTTGTTATTAAAACGAGTGGTTTAGCAATGCCGCACCATTAATAAGCTGCAGAGAAACAAAGCAACCATCGCGGCAACCGCAGTGATCACTTTTTCCAGTGATCATTTCTGTTCTTTTTTGCACTTGATTATTATGTGTTTAATGTTAAAAAATCAATACTGAATAGGCCAACAAGAGTGTATCCTGTGTGTGTGTGTGTGTGTGTGTGTGTGTGTGTGTGTGTGTGTGTGTGTGTGTGTGTGTGTGTGTGTGTGTGTGTGTGTGTGTGTGTGTGTGTGTGTGTGTGTGTGTATTTTATCACTGAAGCCGCTCTCTACAAAAAACGAAAGTTGCTTCGTCTGTCTGGCAATATTTCGGCTTTTAATCGAATGAAAAGTTAATTTAGATGAGCCAATATAAAAAAAAATGCAGTAAAGTCAGTGTTTCCTCTAGGATTTTTTCCAGCTGTGGTGGCAGGCCTTTTTTTTTTACACAGAACTGTAATGTATGTAATAGCCTACAGCATGCAGATCTTTTTGCTTGCGCGCCAATTTCCTCTGCTCGTGCACAAAACTTCTTGCACGCCTCCTCAAATATAAGCCGCTTCAAGAGTGCGCAGATCTTGTGCGCTCTAAAATAAATGCTGCTGAAGTGCGAATTAGTGCGTTTATGTAACAAGTATGTCTTCAGCATTTATTAGATTCGCTAGGAATATTTCTGAATGTCTCCCTAATAAACCTACAGAGCGATATTAATGCGTCCTGAAGTAAAGTGAAACGGCTATACGTTGTGTTTGCTGGCCTCACGCATCATGCACCTGTCAATCAGCCAGACAGTCAGTCAGCACGTAACCTTAAAGGGTTAAACAAATGGCGCAGAGCACTACTACGATTACAGAAAAGTTTGCGCTGTTATAATTCCCTTACCCTTTAATACATTTTGGTGCGATTATTACCCGCTATTAAAAAAATAAAATGTTTTGAATGAGAAGCTGTAATGTAGCTGTGGCGGCATGAATTTGGGCGTGGCGCCACGCCATGGAAGAATGAATGTAGCGGAAACCATGAAAGTAACTGTGACGTGCGGCCACACATAGAATCAGAGGTCTGATCTCATCTCTCTCTCTCGCTGTAATCCAGACATTGATACAGACACTACACAAGTCAAGTCGCAAAACTGAAGCTGGTACCAGCTGACAGGTAGAATAGCTAAAGCCTTTAGGAAATCCATCAAAATACAGCACTGAAATTAACCGGCATAAATGTCTGAGCCTAAAAGTCTATCTGTAGGATATCTGTAAAACGCAATCAGAGTCAATATTATGTAGTAATATGCTCAGCCTATTTAAGCTTAACGGTTATATACGCTGCCAATAGGAAGTCATTCAAAAAAATATTATTTTTCGGTGTACTGGGTTATAATTTATATTTTACAATCAAAACTAAATGTAGCATGTCTCGCTGTCACTTAAAACACGCAATTCATAACACACCGGAGGGCCTATAGTCTATACAATGTATAAACTTACAGGCTGGTGTTGGTCAATAGTCTGAAAGTATTATATGCATGCATTTATAAGCTATTTAAAAGCAGAAAAAACGAGGAAAAGAGGAAACCCCCACCCCCACAGTGATACCGGTATTACTGGTGTTGTCACATGTTGATTAGCCGGTGGGGAAATTTCCTCATTGCCACAACACCAATAAGAACATTTATTGTGTAGTTTTTTCAGCTTATTAATGATCATATTATTTGTTATATGCACTGGTAATTGATGATGCCGTGTTTAGTGTATGCTCCAGAATTGGTCAGATCTGCTTGATTTACAACATGTTTATTTATCATTTTCTTCTGAAATACATGAAAGTGGCTTTTTAAGTGAGAGAGGAATAGAGTAAATTTTCTAGAGACATAAATAGTGTATTTTACGTGAATAAATTACATGCTCGCATTATATTGTTAAATTATTGGCATCTCCATAAACATCATGTAAAACTTAAATGTTAAATTTTGCTTGTAATAATGCTGTTTTTCCCCTCTCCGCTGTCGCCTCTAGCTTGCATGGCTTGGGATCGGTAGAGCTACCCATTGATGAATTTGCTCTTCAGTGTTTAGACTCTCAGTAATGATTTCAAACCACACTGAACTGCGCTAAACTGAACTGAACTTAAACACTAAAAAACTGAACTACTCCAATTTACTATGACCATTTATGTGAAGCTACTTTGACACAATCTACTTTGTAAAAGCGCTATACAAATAAAGTTGAATTTAATTAAATAACGTGTATTTCAATGTCTGAAACCAAAAATAAATGTTTGAAAACACTGATAAATTGTGATTTATGACATCCACCATGCATCTCTTTCTATGCCTCAGAGTAAACTTTTAGATTTGAATTTAGCAGATTATGTGCATTTTGAACGTTAAAATCACACCGGTGTGATCGCACACGTGAAAGGATTATCTTAATTTAGATAAAATTGATTTTAAAAAGAAAACAAGAAAATAAAAGAAGGAGTTTTTATTGACAGTGAACGAATAGAGAGGCGTCATTTTACCAGCATGGCCACCTAAAGCACAGTCGGCAGCAGGAACAAATTGCCCTACCAGCCTGTTATTTGAATGGAGTTTGCTTTTTCTGGTGAGCATGTACAGTTCATGCGTAAATCATTTTACCTGTTCATGCACAAAATATCAAAACAGCGGAATATTAAGGTATTTTGAACTTTGACTGAAATGCATGAACTCTGCTGCTCTTGCGTTTCGGTCGACACAGCAAAGAAAATGGCCTTTGCATTGTCCAACAAAATGAATGGGTTTCATAGCACAGTGCTTTCTAAAACCGGAGTGTAAGCCGCTTAACTGGCTGGAGGTAGAGTAAAACCAACATTGTGTGTTCAGTACAGGACATCATTACCTATTTTTCAGCTCATATTTTCTGCCTTTTTTCACTTTTCAGCCAAAGTTATAGAGTCTAACAAACATTTTGAAACAGCTTACTGGAATTGGACTAGCATTTAAACATGAACACAAAATCTATATAAACAGATTTTAATTGGTTTATTTTGTTAGAAAACATTCTTTGTCCTATCAGAGATTTGTTCATATAAAAATTTGCTCCAATTGTATCACACTTTGTTTGGCATTTAAACTGATTTGAATCATAACGTATTTGAATTGATACTCAACAAGGTTACAGTTCATTGTTACATTCATATTTCCTTTGTCTGCAAATGGTCAATTTATATTTTATGTTGTGAGTACACATGTGAAAACATGTGCAATAGCAAGGAGGCATTCATATATGGTTTCTTATGCAGTGTTATGAGTTAAATTAAAACAGTGACCATTTACTGACTTAAAGAAGTAAAAAATGACCTTCCATGAAAATGACCTTCCATGTAGTGTGTAACACAGCTCTTAGTGAAGTGACATATCCAGCTAAGGCTTAAATCTTAAAGTGCACAGTGTTTAAAACTATTGATTCATGTATAAAAGAGTCTACTCATAGTGCTTCAAATGTATCGTCTTAATAATGAGTGGCAACAGCCTGTTGTTGGAGACCCCCCGAAACCAAAATATGACCCTTTTTAATGCAGGGCTCTTTAAAAGTATATGTCCCATACTCATTCATTTTCCTTCGGCTTCATCTCTGATTTATCAGAGGTTGCCACAGCCGAATCAACAGCCAACTATTCCAGCACATGTTTTATGCAACGGATGCCCTCCGGCCACAACCCAGTACTGGGAAACACCCATACACTCTCACATTCACACTCATACACAAAGGCCAATTTTATTTAGTTCATGCAATTCACCTATAGCGCATGTCTTTGGACTGTGGGGGAAACCGGAGAACCCACAGGAAACCCACGCAAACATGGTGAGAATATTCAAACTCCACATAGAAATGCCAACTGGTCCAGCCAGGACTCAAACAAATGACCTTTTTGCTGTGAGGCGACAGTGCTAACAACTGAGCCACCGTGCCACCTTATGCGCCTAAAAACAAGTAATTTCAGAAACAGGGGCACAATAAGGGGGTTTAAAAGAATTGGTTTTGTGCCAAAACTAGACTTTGCTGCTCTAAAAACAAATGACCATAGACAGTGTTTGTGCAAGCAGCATATTAAGATCTACCATTCTGCTGGAAATACAATTATTGAGTTTTATGTTTCATGACTCGACATTAAATCGTGCATCACTCTAGTTACCCATCAACAGGAGGATTTATTTAAAAGCAGAGTGTGGACTACTCTGTCAGTCCCTAGCCCACTCGTTTTTCTATTTCAAACTCACAAAATTGACATTAGCATTTTTGCAGTGGGCAGATGCTTTGGAACATGATTTACAGTCTTTTCAAGGTGCACATATTAACAGTGTGTGTTCTCTGGGATCATCTAACCCAGTGTATCTCAACCACATTCCTGGAGGACCACCAACACTACATGTTTTGGATGTCATCTTTGTCTGTCACACCCATTGCAGGGGCCTCATGTATCAATGCTGCGTACGCACAAAAACTTTGCGTACGCCAGGTTTCACGCTCAGAATCGCTCACGTTTGGATTTACTAACAATGAACTGAACGTGGGAATGTGCGCAGCTTCACGGCAGCTTTCTGGCAGGCGTACGCACATTTTTTGTGCGTGTCTGTTTTATTTCCATTGGCGACTCCTCTCTACAAAGTGTCTGAGCCTTGCAATGGCAGCTGTATGAGACGGGTTCAGCAGGTATATAAGGTTTCCATACCATACATTTGACCAGCTAAACATTAAAGCACAATTTGCAGCAGTCGTCTGTTTTCCCAATGTAATCTGAGCTATCTACTGCACGCACATTGATATAAAGACACTATCTGAAGATGAATTTGCATGCGTGAATCATAAAACATTTCCATTCAATAAATGTGCAAATAAAATATGATGCTTATTGATATGAACTTATTGATGATTCTTACTTGTCTTTCTCGTGATAAATAGTTGGCAAAATCTGATATGTAGCGGGGGAAAAAACAAGAAAGAGTTCATCAGACACTGGATTCGAGCCGAGTTCATGCTCGAACGTATCAATTCATGATCACAAGCGTCTTACGAGCGCGCCACTGAGACTGTTAAACGTCCTGCAACATTTTACAGATATAAACCACACTATTTCTTTTTTTTTAATGCACTCAGTGCGATATGTTCAGACCCAACTGTGTTGACCGCATCAGCTAAACTCTCCCACTCTATTTTTTTCTTTTGTTGTTAATTCCGGAGAACAAACTTGCAAATAACACCGCTTTTCTCCGGTCTACCTCCGAAAGCAGCACCTCCAATTCACATTCTGTTCAAAGCTTCTCTTTTTGCTTGTTTTTGCCATTGCTTTTTCGTTGGGTTTTGCCATTAGCATAGTCATTAGCATATTCATACGGGGGAGGAGGCAGGGAGGGGTTTTGTGCTCGTGCATGTTGCGCTCAGTTTCACGTTCATTCAGATGTACAAAAGAATATGCGCGAGATTCGGCGTACGCAGTGTTTCATACATCTGAAATTTTTTCTGCGTACGCACATCTACAGCTTTGTGCGTACGCAATGTTTTAGTAAGATTTCCACGCAAGTCTTCGTACATGAGGCCCCAGGTCTTTCAAGCCGCGGTCACACTACAGTTTTCACCCTATAGACATGTGAATGCAGCAGACTATAAATGCAAGTTTGTGCGAGAAGTTTCGCAGTGCGCTGCATTGCAAAGTTCAAGCTTTGTGAACTCTGACCAGCGAAACCGCATCACATGACTGAATGAAACCAATCGAAGCTCAAAGCATGACCTCTCTGTACCAAGTTTATTATAGTTAACGAAAACAAATGAAAAAAATTAAAAAGTAAAATGTAAATTTATTGTCGTTAACTGAAATAAAAATAAAAAACAAGTTTTTTTAAACACTGGAACTAACTGAAACTGTATTGTGTACATACAAAACGAACTGAAACCAACTAAAATTATAGCAAAAACCTCCTTCGTTTTCGTATTTGTGAATGTATTTAATACATAATCTTACTGTAAACCATTTAGAAGTAAATAATATAATTAGCGCTGCAGGTGTTTCGCACCCTTTCGCACGCCAGAGTCTTTAATCCTGCTGCCATTGGCCAGATCAAGCCAGTTCTCCTTCAGTCAGTCCTCGCTGACCCCGTGACAAAAACGAGTGGGCATGACAGCAGCACGACGACAGGATTACAGGCACTTAAGACTATTACTTTAACACATTTGTGCCCAATAATGGCTTTATTTCTGTATTGCAATCGTGAACGAATATTTTTACCCGGATCTTCTAAGTGAACCGGTTGAACTAATTCACCAAATCAAACTGAATCATTTGAAACGATTTGCGTCTCCAGTAAGCACTTATCCACACACTACTTACTTTTAACAGGCCTAATACCCACCTCTGACTCAAAATAATCCAATATATACTCTCATTCAGTTATTAGAACAGTAACGTTACACTGAGATTAAATTTGAGAAGCGGTGAACCAATAATATTGCGCATGCGTGATTCAGTGAACCAAACACAAACAGTACATGACAACCTGCTGTGACTGAACTAAACTTGAACAACTGCACCGCAGGTAAACTGAAGGCTTAAATAAGAGGATCTGGTGAAAAAACATAAGTTCATTCCTTAACAGAAAACTGTAATGGAATTTAAATAAGAGAATCATGATTCTGTTGGGTTGCAAAACTTTACTGTAAGACATTTCTGAGATCATGGTGATGTTTAAACTGACTGCAGTCACGATTGCTGAACATAAATTTGGTATGTTAAGTCCAAACATCCACGTTAAATATCTGAACTTCCCATCAGTACTGTGTACTCAGAGCAGCCTTGCACACATATTGTACTTAAGGCTGCAATCTTGTGGGCTGCTGTATTTGAATTTGAGGATGGATATGGTAGTGGTAGATCACGGGCGTAGTCCTTGCTATATGCACGTATACTCAGTAGGCCTACTTTTTTCCACAAGCTGTTTGGGTATTGCGACTTCTGAGAATCATAGCCTCAGTATACTTGCATGTTTTGGTTATTAGAATTCCCTAATTTTTGTGTATTGAGTTTGAGTATTTGAGTTTTTTGAAGATCACAACAAATCAGCTGAATGATGTCTTGCTGAAACGTTCAAGTAAAATTATAAAACAGCATGGTCGTTGCTTTAGCCCTCCTATATTTCCATTCAGCAGCCCCGGAAACTGATGTTTAGTATATCAAATGAATCAAAGACACATTTACTTTCATCGTTTCTTTGCCTACTTTTAAAATTTGGATTGGGTGAGTAATAGTACACCATTTTTTTTATTTTAGGACTACACCACTGTGGTAGATGATAGTGTTTATGTATCCTCTAAATACAGGTTCCAAAAAAAATGTTTGGTTGAGTTTTTATTATACAATATTTATTCTATTGATTTTGAATCTTGCACCTTACAAATATCTTTATTTATATAAAAAAACTAAAATTAATACTAAAACTAATAAAAACTAAACTAAAACTAAGTAATTTCAAACTATAGAAACTAATAAAAACTAGTAGATCTGCCTCTAAAAACTAATTAAAACTAACTGAATTTGAAAGCAAAAAGTCAAAACGAAATAGAAACTAAAACTAATGAAAAATTCTAAACTATTATATCCTTGCTCTGTACAGAAATTGAAAATATGGACCAATTGCTTACTTTTTAAACGTCTAATCATCTTGTTTAATCCCACCCCTTCTCGCAAGATAAGTCTATGAGCTGATGACCTAAATCAGGTGTGTTTAGTTAATGCCTAGTTCACACTAAAGGATTTTAAGCCTGATTTGAGCCCGATTTGGAAGTTAACAAACTCGCCGACAGATCGGGCTGTGATCGGGAAGAAATCTGCGGGTGCACGGCGCTCGCCGCTCTTTATGTGTGAACTACTGAACAACGCATCAACGAGGCTCGCTGACGCGTCACCGACACCTCGCAGACGGAAATCTAACATTCAGCATGCTAAATATTCCAGAGCAGTCGGCCGACTTAACCCCATGTGTGGTCAGATGTAGTGACGAGCTGCAGCCAATGAGAGAGCATATCAGCATGAGCTGAATGCCTGTGTGTTCAGGAGCTCAGCAGAAACATCTGTGATTGGTCAGAATGGGCATCGGTGCACTGGCTTCATTCTGCGTTTGCACAGACATGAGGAGGATATATTAACAGTGGAACTAGAATTCTGTAACTATTAGAATTACCATACTGCTCATTCTGACGGTTCTTATATAAAACGCCATATTGTCACAACATATTTACATTCAAAGCTATTATTGAGATATTAAAATTAAGCTTTGAATGTCTGGCATCATATTTAATGACACCATTACCCTAAAAATATAATCTTTTTTTGTAATACAGCCTATAAATATGTAGTTAAGATACTAAAACACTTAAAGGTCTTGGCTTTCATTTTCACTTTCAAACAGGAGCTATTTCACAGCACAGAATATGCTGTTTTTAAAGATATCTAAAGTAAATTGATGTTTTTGCCATCAGAAAGTTTTGTTTATGTTAGCAGGAAGTTGCTAGGCAAGAAAATGCACACATATTTAAAGTCACAGTGAAAAGTATCAGACATGCATGCAGTCATTTTGACCAATATGGTAATTTAAGGCAGAAATGCTCAGTTCTTTACTGTTTTGTAATAAAAAAAATAACAATGTCAGAAAGAAATACACTGATAGTTAGAAAACGGCAGGGTGTTATAAATATGTTAGTTTTATTTCAAAGAGTTATAAAATTACAAAAATTAAAAACTCTCTGTGTATCTATCCACTGCAACCTGCAGATGAGTGATTAATCCGCTGATAAATTAGCTGATTTGACGATGTTTTTAAATGCTTTCTCCAAAGCTTGAAACGCTGTCAGTGATGTAATCAGCACACAAGCAGCCAATAGTGTTCAGCTTTTTCTGACGACTCCTCCCTCAAAATCTCATTGGCTGTGGTTTGGTAGCTTGAATGAGCTGATGGGGAATGAGATGTTGTCAGATCATGTAGTGTGTGACCCCCCCTCTTGTGGATTGTTCACGGAGTGTTGCGTAGTGTGAACACCACAGAGATTAAAAGACACAAAGTCAGGTCATGTAGTGTGAACGCCACAGCGATCTGCTGATGTTTAAAATCCTGTAGTGTGAACTAGGCTTAAGGAAACAGGGAAAATGTGCAGAGCTGGTGGTCCTCTATGAGCGTGGATGAGAAACACTGATCTAACCCATGATCGTTGCACTACTACAACACAATTCTGGATTTTCCAGTAGTTTACAATTCTATCCCGTTATCATGTCAAAAAGGTATTTTCCCGTATTTCTTCTGTATTGTCAATCTTTTTTCGAAGGGTGCAAATTATAAACATTAAAGAGCTGATCCTCCCTAAAGGCAACCAATAGCGCTGAAGGGCCCTTGCTCTTAAATGTGAATCTGTTCTGTACTTTCATATTGTTTATAGGCATGAAAACTCTTTGAAATAAATATAAAAATTATGGGATTCCCTTCCTTTCCATTACAGGTGCCAATGCCCCTCCTATGCAAACCTCAAAACAGTCAGTTCATGTAGCGGTGCGTGACTGTCAGATGCGCTCCATAGTGATAAATAGTTGCTGTTTCCCAAATGGATTCTGTACACGCAATTTAAAGTGGAGTGAAAGTGAAGGGTTTTGTGTACGTGTTTGAACAGACATACATATAATAATAATAATAATAATAACCTCTAAACATGTAAATCTTGCTGGTTTTTCTTTTAAACACAACAAATTTTGTTTTAAATGAGCATAAAAAATCGAATGCTCTCATTATAGACCTGTGCATTTTTAAAGTGACACCTCTGTTATTTAATGTGATCAAACGAAGCAAGGGGGAGGTTATCCCTTATTTTCACATCTCAGTGTTGACAGGTATGAGCTAAATTAATGCCTGATGTTGATAAAGGAGCACAATGTATGTCTTATTTGCAGTAGGGGCACTATCATCGTATGCACTCCTATAACAAATGACCTATACATAATAAGATATTCCATGTTATGACCCCTTTAACACCTAAGAATAACTATTAATAGACCCAATAGCAAATATTTGATTTGATTTTTGTAATTAAATATAGTGGTAGCTACATTAGATATATATAAAGCCAAAGTCGAAAGGATGTGCACGATCTGGCACTGTGTAAACACTTAGAAACCACTTCCTCTGACATCAAGTCTTTTAAATGGTTTGACTTTAAAAGATTCCAGAGTACTTCCTATTCATTACCATTTATTGCTTGGCCATCTCTTTGAAAACTTTAAACAACTTTGGAAGAATTAAATGAATTTATCAGTTAGGGGAATGTGCTCACTTTCTGTAGTTGACCCAGGGTTTCGCAGTCACAAAGGGTCTGAGCAGCGTTTGAACTCTGCTCTCCCAGCACCAGAAAGTGGGGTAGTATGTCTCTGAAACCACGGGGCATTGGTCCCTCAGGAACTGATGAAACTTATTTCCTCCAGCTATCAGTAGAGGTTTCTGCAAAAACAAAGTGCACAGAGGTTGGTATTTATCTTGAAAAACATAACTGTGTGAAAACTGCTGAACTTCTTTTCTATATTATACAAGCTGAACTTATATCATATATAACTTAATGATGTTAAATAATCATATTGATTATTGCTATTATCACTGATACTATTTTATTATAAATGTACATTTAATATAAATAAAACAATTGTTTAATTGTCATTTAAATAATATAAAAATACACTTTAGGAAAAGCAAAACTTGTAAATTTAAAAACAGATTTTTTGTTTTTTAAAACAACCACTTAAAACTTATACCCACTTCTACTTTCTTTATTTTTACCACAATTATGATTACAGGGTTTCTGCAGGTTTCACCAAATCAAATTTAAGATTTTTTAAGACCAGGAAGATAGAAATTTCAGACTTATAAAGGGCTAGACGCTAAAGATTTTTAATGGCCCATCAAAATAAAAATTAAAAAATGTAAAAAAAAAAACATAAAAGAAAGTAGTAATTTCTTAGCCACATATTTTAAATAACGTGTCAAAACAAGCAAAACTTAGTTGTATACATACCGTTGAATTCAGAATTATTAGCCCCTTGTTTATTTTTTTCCCAATTTCTTTTTAACAGAGAGAAGATTTTGACAACACATTTCTAAACATAATAGTTTTTATTTTATTTTCGCCATGTTGAAAGTTAATAATATTTTACTAGATATTTTTCAAGACCCTTCTACACAGCTTAAAGTGACATTTTAAGGCTTAACTAGGTTAATTAGGTTAACTAGGCAAGTTAGGGTAATTATCAAGTCTTTGTATAACGATGGTTTGTTCTGTAGACAACCGGAAAGAAATAGCTCAAAGGGTCTCATAATTTTGACCTTTAAAATGGTTTTAAATTTTAAAAACTGCTTGTATTCTAGCCGAAATAAAAATAATAAGACTATCTCAAGAAGAAAAATTATTATCAGACATATTGTCCTTGCTCTGTTAAACATCGTCTAAAAAATATTTTTTAAAAAAAGAAAAAAATCAAAGGGGGGCTAATAATTCTGACCTCAACTGAACATTTTTATTCAACATAACTTTAAAAAAAAAAAAAAAAACTCTTTACTAAAGGTTTTGAGATGTGTTGGTGATTGGATGTGTTTTGGATCAATTAGGTAGCTTTACATAAACAAAAGAAAATTAAGGCCTGTTTAAAATTATTTAGAACCTACAAGACAATATTTCAGTGACTTTAAGACTTTTTAAGGACTAAAATTGTGCATTTTGAAATTTACTCCGCGGATACCCTGGATTATTGCCTTTGGAAAATTGAAATGGAAATTAATTCAAGTCATCAAAATCAAAGCATGCATAAAATATTTATTAGTTGTATTAAAATAAATATGAATTGGGCCCTTAAAGGTATAATAAATAACTTTATTTGTTATTATTATGGATTATATTACTTATAGTTTAATTACAACATAAACAATAATACTGTGACAAAACAGCAAACATGCAAAATGTGCAAAATGCACAAAAGCATGCATGTAAAATGGCTAAATTTATGTTTACAAACTTTTCATAGAAAACGTCAACTCTTTCAGTCAAAATAATTGCTAATTATTATGTTAAGTATAATTTGGGTAACAATGCAGACATAAAAATTATAAAAAATAATAATAACATATATTTTATTAATATTATTATTATTATAGCCATTTTATTGTGTTAAAAATGCAGTGTAGGTTGTAGATAGCATATTATAAATATGCTAAAAAACTAACATGTAAAAAATCTTAGAAAACCTCAAGACACTTCATGACTCAAGACTTCATGAGCAGTTTTTATAGTAAATTGCATATAATTTGACATCATAAAACTTTTTAAATCCAGTTACTATCTCGAAACTTATTTCCACATATCTTGTCATTGTAAAAATGGAGAAGGATGCTCTAGTCTAATAGCAACACTCATACTTGTATACATCCATATATTTTTCTTTTTTTTTCAAAGAGAAAGAGAGTGAACGTGAGTTCTTTTGAGCTGTAATACCCATTTCAAGACATTCCGACAGCAATATACACATACAGAGCTCCGGATTGAGTGCAGATAAAACTGACAGCATAAACTGACGTAATACAGCCCTTTTGAATTATGACATCACTAGCCGGTAGCTCTCGTGCGCTGATTGGCCCTGTCAACCGCTGCATATATGACCCAATCACGTGCACGAGCATCCGAATCGCAACGTTCATTTATAAATGAACGTGAACACCAGCGAGTCCGACGTGCAGTCACCTTACCTTGGCCACAGATATCAGGTAGTAGCAGGCATAAGCGGCGCTGAACCCGAGAACTACCGATAGTCCAACCCCAGACCCGAATAGTCCGACTTTAACTTGGTTTTTGAGGTAAAGTGAAAGGTCACTCGTAAATAAATTGAAATTAAGCTCCAGTGAGATCATTGCCCTTTAAAACCCACGGTTCCGGATAATGAGACGCTCGGGCTGCCGCTGGATGTAAGGATGCGCGTCCAAATGCAAAGGTGAACGGAGACAGGAGTTCAGACACGGGGAGATGGGTGGCGCTCTGCGGAGCAACTCAATGTGCTACCCAGAGAAATGAAAGAAACCCGGTAGATGGAAACGCTGAAGGAAGTCGCGGGGGGCGGAGCTTACGACTCGCCATTTCTTGTCCTTGGTGTGATTGGACTGCAACAATGTCAGTTTTGAAGACATGCAGCGGACGTACAGTGAACGGAAACGATCTATTTCTGAAATGTTTTGCCTTACAACGGTATTAACAAAATGAATAAATTGGTACAAAGACCGAAGGGGTTAAAGTACATCTGCAAGAGCAATCAGCGTCTCAAAAACTTGTCTTAACCCTTTGACTGCCCCTCTAGCAAACGGTTGACCATGATTTACTGTTAAAGTCATTTAGAGAATGACTGTTTTAAATAATAGTTTACACTCACAGCATTGTTGGTTTACAAAATAAAATCAAATAAACATCCAGTTGCACTACTACACTTGATTATGGTTTTATTGTTAAAAAAAGCATGTTAAATGAGAATCTGAAATGTTTTATGGTATACTTCTAGGTGATTAAGTATTTAAAATGTTTTTTTAATTGGTCTTATACTTGATATTTTCAGATTTTCATAGTATATGTATTAAGTCTGATACTTTTACCATAAACCGACATATCAACCATTTGATAGAGGCTGATATTTTAGAAATTAGTGGATTTGTTAAAAAATGCATTGAGTGTGTTAACTAATGACTATGAGGCTATATTTCTGTAGCAAAATGGCATGAGAAATGAAGGCTTGTTTTCTTGAAAACAAAAGCATGTATACCTTTGAACCATATACTCAGATCATTTTTATCTTAAAATCAACAACAACAAAAAACTTCATTATAATTAATTTCTTTTAATTTTTTTCTACTTTTAATGCCTGGCTTAATATAATTTTGCACTTAATTTAGACAAGATAATTAAATTTTAAAAATTGAACTTTTTTTACATTTAAGGAAATGACTATAGAAAGTCAGCATCTCACCACAAATAAATATTTGATAAATATATATTTTTACTATTATGACGTTAAATTAAACTATTTTTCGTTTCAGTCCACGACTAATGATTGCAGCAGCCACTTTGCATATACAAACCAAAGATAACATTTCAAATATTCACACACACACATTATATATTTATACCACCATTATTATTATACTATGATATACTATAATATGATTATACTTTCTTAAAATTCATATAAAAATATTTTTATTAATATAATAATAATAGCTCTGTAAGAGAAAACATTTTGTAATGCAATGTAAATGCATTTTGCTGATAACTGTGTCATGTTTTAATACTGGGTAAAATATTAAAATACTTGTAAACAGATTTTATAATGTCACAAAAGACAGAAAATACAAACATATAGCGAAAATATACATAAAGAATAAATACCAATTCATCTCATACATGTTTATAGTGTTTTTATGTAATCACCGAATTAATTCACTGACCTATGGTTTAATGATGGCTTTCTCTTATAGTTAAACTGTAAATGTAGATCCACGTGTATGTAATGCACCTATCTTTATATAAACATAATGAATAAACAGGAACAAAAAAGAGTTGATGTACATCAGCAAGAGGAACCATTGTCTCAAAAACTTGTCTTAAAACAAGCTAGGGTTATATTTCCATAGCAAAATGGCATAAGAAATGTTTTCTGAAAAACAACAAAAACATACTTTTTAAACCATATACTAAGAAAACAAGAATTAGAATTAATATCATAATTAATATATGAATTAATATCTTTAGCAATTTTGCACTTAATTAAGGAAAGATAACTAAAATAACAAAAATCCAATATTTATTTTTTACATTTATTTAAGGAAATGACAATAGAAAGTCAGCATCTCACCACAAAGATAACCTTCCATAAATATAATTTGACTATTATAACGATAAATTAAACTAATTTTCTTTTCAGTCCACGACTAACAATTGCAGCAACAATTCTGCAAATACAAACAAGATAACATTCCAAATAGTCACACACGGGCACATGCACATTACATATTTATACTATTCCTGAAGAAACCATATGATTAAACTCTTTTGACATGCATATTAAAATATCTTTTTGTTAACATAATATTAATATATTATATTATAATATTATATTATAGGCTCCATAAAGAAAATTGAATACTGTAAATACATTTTGCTGATCATTTTGTCATGTTTTAATACTGGGTGAAATATTAAAATATTTGTAAACAAATTCTATAATATTATTAGCAAGAAAAACACAGTAAATGCAATTATATAACGCTGAAAAAAATACTAGTTCATCTTTTTATAATCATCATGTTTATAATCTTTTTTAATCCCTGTTTTAATTTACTGACCCATGGTTTAATTATGGCTTCCTCTTACCGTAAATGAAGAACCATTTGTATGTAATGCACCTATCTGTCTATGTATATATATATATATATATATATATATATATATATATATATATATATATATATATATATATATATATATATATATATATATATATATATATATATATATATATATATATATATATATATATATTATTGCTATTATTATTGTTATTGTTATTATTATTATTATTATTATTATGTATATATTTATTATTATATTATTATATATATTTGCTGAACATTTCCAATCAAATTCATAACAAATCTTACAATAGGATATTTACATTTTAGCATAGAATATGTAAGTAAAATAACAAAAAGAAAGAAAGAAGAAAAAAAACAAAAAGCAAGAGCAGGTATACATAACATTTACCAATAGGGAAAATGAGTTTAGTTTTTGAAGCATATTTAGCTACATTTCTGGTTGCTTCACGACTTGAGAGTCCTAAAAAGGTTTCAAACTAAATGTTTAAAACAGCCTTGAAATTGGAGATATTAGGCTACTTCTCCGACCATTTACACTTATAAAACTTGCCTAATAATATCAAAAGATTTAGCATGAACAGGAGATTGGTATTTCGTATTTTTTTTCTTTATATTAAGTATGACCACTGTAATGCACCCATCTGCCCTACGATTATTACCAACAAATTACAAAATCAGTGCAAATGCGAAAAAGATGTGTCCCTTTACTCAACGTAACAAGCAAACTAACCAATCAGAATGGTATGTGGTGGCACTGGCACGATTGGACAAAATTTTATGCCATTTTACTGGTACATCTGAATTTGGAGAAACTCGAATTTTTCTGCGAGCAGCTAAAATGCCCAGAGCTGTGATTGAGGGAATGTATGAATAAATATATCAACAGAAGTTAGGAGATGGAAGGTTTCCGCGGCTCTGTCATGCCATCTATCTACCAGTGATAACTGCTGCCTTAAATCACGTGTGCCTTTACCAACCAATCACATCCCATTATTGATGTCCACTGACTTTCGATCATAGATATACACACTAGATATCGCATAGGGACCCTCAGCATGCGTCAATAGCGCCGCCACATTGGTACAGTGCTTCCAGGACAAATGTCATTCAACCGCACTAGTCAAGACAGTGTTATTACGTGAAGATGCGGGACTTTAGCGCTGTCTACGGGTGTAGTAACGAGCAAACAAAGAAAACAAAGCACAAAGGCAGAACATTTCATAGGTAATATTACGTTTTTTTTCTGTTTTTGAATGTTCTGAACTTTTGTGCTAAACAGGTAACGTTATTGATGATGACAGTCACTTACTGCATTTACCATACGGCAAAGCAGTTCCAACTCGCACTAATCACTCGGATTATGCTAGTTTTGTTGAATAAAATCAGCAAACAATGCAAAAGAAATATGACAACGAGATGCTGCGCTGCCAGAAACTTGTATTATTGTCGGCTAACGTTAGTGAAAGAGTCGTTCGGGGGATTCATTCACAATCGCTCCCTCAGTCAGTATAAGTGAAAGCAGGAGATGTGTTTCAGGACACGGAATGGATTATATTAAATTTAACAGGGAGGGTGAATAGTACATTTCTGTACACACAAACACAAGCTTTTTGTCAGGAATGCCCGTGCGGTCACTGTCAATGTAGAAAAAGTGATGTAAAATTATAATATTCAATTAGAAAAAAAAATTACACACTAACATCCAGGAAAACTCCCGATCATAGATATATGTGTATATGTGTATATCTCTGGCTTTGGATGGCCACAGACCTCCACTGTACCTTGGTCCCGCATTCATTTCAAAGGAGCGCTACCCTCCCTGCTGAAAAAACCAGCAAAGACCAGCATGATTTTCATGCTGGTCTATGCTGGTCAATGCTGGTTTAGCTGGTTTACCAGCTTGGTCTTGCTGGTGATGCTGGTAGACCAGCTTGGTTTTGCTGGTTGACCAGCTTGGTCTTGCTGGTAGACCAGCTTGGTCTTGCTGGTGATGCTGGTGGACCAGATTGGTCTTGCTGGTGATGCTGGTAGACCAGCTTGGTCTTGCTGGTGAAGCTGGTAGATAAGCTTGGTCTTGCTGGTAGACCAGCTTCGGCTTGCTGGTCAGGCTAGTCTACCAGCTTGGTCTTGCTGGTCATGCTGGTCTACCAGCTTGGTCTTGCTGGTTATGCTGGTAGACCAGCTTCGGCTTGCTGGTCATGCTTGTCTACCAGCTTAGTATTGCTGGTGATGCTGGTCTATGTTTGGTGGACAAGCAAGACAAAACTACCACCCAGATAGCATACAGTTCTGGGCCACATCTGGGCCAACTAAGGCACAAATGGCTCACTTCTGGCAATGGCAGGAGACATATGGGCCAGATGTGGCCCGTATGTGTCACACCGGGTGTAGTGTGAGTTGTGGCCTGCTGTATGTGGGCCAGATGTGGCCCGTGTGTGACGCCCCAGGTGTAGTGTGAGTTGTGGCCTGCCGTATGTGGGCCAGATATGGCCCGTGTGTGACACACCGGGTGTAGTGTGAGTTGTGGCCTGCTGTATGTGGGCCAGATGTGGCCCGTGTGTGACACATCGGGTGTAGTGCGTGTTGTGTATTTTTAGTTCCGGTTTAACTTTAAATTAATGGGAGCCTTTGAAGTGGTTACAAATTATTAGAAATTGAAAATCAAAGTTAATTTGTCTTTCTAAGTCTGTACACTTTCATTTTATGAAGTAGAAAATAGAAAATAAATATTGTAAATTAATGTAATGTGATGCAAGGATTTACATTTTTCCGATTGGCTACTTCTGCCTGTGGACTGCATACCTAATGAGTGGGAGGGGCTTGCTGCTCAAACAAAACACAGACTCTGATGTGAAGCAGCAGCAGTTCTGTGTTTTCTGTGTTTTATTAGGGACCGAGCACCGAAACGGTGCGTAGGCCCTATTGGAATTGCTCCGTTTATTATTATTAGGGACCGAGCACCGAACGGTGCAAGGCCCTATTGGAATTGCTCCGTTTATTATTATTATTATTATTATTATTATTAGGGACCGAGCACCGAAACGGTGCGTAGGCCCTATTGGAATTGCTCCGTTTATTATTATTCTTCTTCTTCTTCTTCTTCCGCGGAATGAATCGCGGTTTTGAGGGGCTAAACATGCCCGAAAACTCACGCAACTTTGCACACGCCTCAGAAGTGGCGAAAATTTACGTTTATTATAGGCTTCGGAAGTGGGCGTGGCAAAATGACTCGACAGCGCCACCTAGAAAAATTAAACGGACGAGCCCCCGATCCACGAATCACGCACATGCACGAAAATTGGCACACGCCTCAAACACACCAAAACATACGAAAAAGTCTCTTGGAGCCATATCTCAAACCCAACAGGAAGTCGGATATTTTTAACTTCCTGCGGCGAAAAAGTGGCGTTTTTGCCATTTCCAGGCGTTGTATTTTAACGAACTCCTCCTAGGGATTTTATCCGATCGACACCAAAATTGGGTTTTGTCATCTAAAGGCCTTGGCGATGTTAAATTGCGAAGCTTTAGAGTTTTTGTCGATGGGCGTGTCCGTGGCGGCCTCGCAAACTTTGACGATTCGCCACAAAACAGGAAGTCGTTATAACTCAGGCATGCATTATCCGATCTGCCTCAAAATTCACATGCTTGATAAGCGTCCTGACCTGAACACATTTACATGCCGATATCCAGATACAGTTATAGCGCCACCTGCTGGCCACAGGAAATGACATAATTTACGGAGTTATAAACTCCTCCCACAAATTTTATCGTATCAGCACCAAAATTGAGTGGTGTTATCTGAAAGCTCTAGCGATGATATATTGTGAAGATTTAGAGTTTTCGCAGAGGGGCGTGTCCGTGGCGGTATGACAAACCTCAACGCTACGCCATGGAACAGGAAGTCCTTTTAACTCAACCACACAATGTCCGATCTGCCTGAAACTTCACATGATTGATAAAAGTCCTCCCCTGAACACATCCCCATAACAATATTGAAGTGGGTGTGGCAATATGACTCGACAGCGCCACCTAGAAAAATTAAACGGACGAGCCCCCGATCTACGAATCACGCACATGCACGAAAATTGGCACACACCTCAAACATGGCAAAACATACGAAAAAGTCTCTTGGAGCCATATCTCAAACCCAACAGGAAGTCGGATATTTTTAACTTTCTGCGGCGAAAAAGTGGCGTTTTTGCCATTTTTAGGCGTTGTATTTTAACGAACTCCTCCTAGGGATTTTATCCGATCAACACCAAAATTGGGTTTTGTCATCTTGAAGCCTTGGTGATGTTAAATTGCGAAGCTTTAGAGTTTTCATCGATGGGCGTGTCCGTGGCGGCCTTGCAAACTTTGATGATTCGCCACAAAACAGGAAGTTGTTATAACTCAGGCATGCAATATTCGATCTGCCTCAAAATTAACACATTTAATAACAGTCCTGACCTGATAAGGTTTATGTGCCGATATCCAGTTACAGTCATAGCGCCACCTGCTGGCCACAGGAAATGACATGTTGACACTGTAACAAACTCCTTCCACAAACTTTCCCGTATCAACACCAAATTTGGGTGGTGTCATCTGAAAGCTCTAGCGATGATATATTGTGAAGATCTAGAGTTTTTGCAGAGGGGCGTGTCTGTGGTGGCATGACAATCCTCAACGCTTCGCCATGGAACAGGAAGTCCTTATAACTCTACCACACAATGTCTGATCTGCCTGAAACTTCACATGATTGATAAAAGTCCTCTCCTAAACACATCTACATAACAATATTGAGTCAGTCATTGCGCCACCTGCTGGCAGAAGGAAGTTTGGCTTATAACTCAGCCACACAATGTCCCATGTGCCTGAAACTTCACATGGTTGATAACATTCCTCTCCGGAAGACATCTACATGCCAATCTTAAGTCACAGTTATAGCGCCACCTGCTGACAGGAGGAAGTTTGGCATAAATCTGTGATTTTCTTAGATCTTTTTTTATGTATTGGCTCAAATTATTATTGTTCGCTGTTCTCTGTCATCGTAAGGTCACCGGGCGGCGGTGAGCCCGGGTGCGAGGTCCCTATCATCGCTGCTTGCAGCTTTAATTATTATTCTTCTTCTTCTTCTTCTTCTTCCGCGGAATGAATCGTGGTTTTGAGGGGCTAAACATGCCCGAAAACTCACGCAACTTTGCACACGCCTCAGAAGTGGTGAAAATTTACGTTTATTATGGGCTTCGGAAGTGGGCGTGGCAAAATGACTCGACAGCGCCACCTAGAAAAATTAAACGGACGAGCCCCCGATCCATGAATCACGCACATGCACGAAAATTGGCACACACCTCAAACATGCCAAAACATACGAAAAAGTCTCTTGGAGCCATATCTCAAACCCAACAGGAAGTCGGATATTTTTAACTTCCTGCGGCGAAAAAGTGGCGTTTTTGCCATTTCCAGGCGTTGTACTTTAACGAACTCCTCCTAGGGATTTTATCCGATCGACACCAAAATTGGGTTTTGTCATCTAAAGGCCTTGGCGATGGTAAATTGCAAAGCTTTAGAGTTTTCATCGATGGGCGTGTTCGTGGCGGCCTCGCAAACTTTGACGATTCGCCACAAAAGAGGAAGTCGTTATAACTCAGGCATGCATTATCTGATCAGCCTCAAAATTCACACGCTTGATAAGAGTCTTGACCTGAACACGTTTACATGCCACTATCCAGATACAGTTATAGTGCCACCTGCTGGCCACAGGAAATGACATGATTTACGGAGTTATAAACTCCTCCCACAAATTTTATCGTATCAACACCAAAATTGAGTGGTGTCCTCTGAAAGCTCTAGCGATGTTATATTGAGAAGATCTAGAGTTTTCGCAGAGGGGTGTGTCCGTGGCGGTATGACAAACCTCAACGCTTCGCCATGGAACAGGAAGTCCTTATAACACAACCACACAATGTCCGATCTGCCTGAAACTTTACATGGTTGATAAACGTCATCTCTTGAACACATCCACATAACAATATTGAAGTGGGCGTGGCAAAATGACTCGACAGCGCCACCTAGAAAAATTAAACGGACGAGCCCCTGATCTACGAATCACGCACATGCACAAAAATTGGCACACACCTCAAACATGGCAAAACATACGAAAAAGTCTCTTGGAGCCATATCTCAAACCCAACAGGAAGTCGGATATTTTTAACTTCCTGTGGCGAAAAAGTGGCGCTTTTGCCATTTTCAGGCGTTGTATTTTAACGAACTCCTCCTAGGGATTTTATCTGATAAACACCAAAATTGGGTTTTGTCATCTTAAAGCCTTGGTAATGTTAAATTGCGAAGCTTTAGAGTTTTCATCGATTGGCGTGTCCGTGGCAACCTCGCAAACTTTGATGATTCGCCACAAAACAGGAAGCCTTTATAACTCAGGGATGCATTATTCGATCTGCCTCAAAATTCACACTTTTAATAACAGTCCTGACCTGAACAGGTTTACGTGCTGATAATATTGAGTCTTTCATAGCGCCACCTGCTGGCAGAATGTAGTTTGTCTTAAAACACAATCTCCACACAATCTCTGATCTGCCTGAAACTTCACATGGTTGATAAGATTCCTCTCCGGAAGACATCTACATGCCAATCTTAAGTCACAATTATATCGCCACCTGCTGACAGGAGGAAGTTTGGCATAAATCTGTGATTTTCTTAGATTTTTTTTTATATATTGGCTTAAATTATTATTGTTCGCTGTTCTCTGTCATCGTAAGGTCACCGGGCGGCGGTGAGCCCGGGTGCGAGGTCCCTATCATCGCTGCTTGCAGCTTTAATTAGGGACCGAGCACCGAAACGGTGCGTAGGCCCTATTGGAATTGCTCCGTTTTTTATTATTATTATTATTATTATTCCGCCCCCTATCGGGGCACTTTTGAGGGTCTAAACATGCCCGAAAACTCACAAAAATTTGCACACACACCAAACCCGGTGTAAATAGCAGGTTGATATGGGTCTCGAAAGTGGGCGTGGCCAAATGACTCGACAGCGCCACCTAGAAAAATTAAATGGACGAGCCCCCGATACACGAATCACGCACATGCACGAAAATTGGCACACACCTCAAACACACCAAACCATACGAAAAAGTCTCTTGGAGCCATATCTCAAACCCAACAGGAAGTTGGATATTTTTGACTTCCTGCGGCGAAAAAGTGGCATTTTTGCCATTTCCAGGCGTTGTATTTTAACGAACTCCTCCTAGGGATTTTATCCGATCGACACCAAAATTAGGTTTTGTCATCTAAAGGCCTTGGCGATGTTAAATTGCGAAGCTTTAGAGTTTTCGTCGATGGGCGTGTCCGTGGCGGCCTCACAAACTGTGACAATTCGCCACAAAACAGGAAGTTGTTATAACTCAGGCATGCATCATCTGATCTGCATCAAAAGTCACACGCTTGATAAGAGTCCTGACCTGAACACGTTTACATGCCAATATCCAGATACAGATATAGCGCCACCTGCTGGCCACAGGAAATGGCATGTTTTAC
The DNA here is from genome assembly GCF_052040795.2 of Danio rerio. Classification (NCBI taxonomy): domain Eukaryota; kingdom Metazoa; phylum Chordata; class Actinopteri; order Cypriniformes; family Danionidae; genus Danio; species Danio rerio. The sequence goes on from NC_141022.1 coordinate 12,613,472, forward strand.
ACTGTAACAAACTCCTCCTACAAATTTTTTCGTATTAGCACCAAATTTGATTGGTGTTATCTGAAAGCTCCACCGATGATATATTGTGAAGATCTAGAGTTTTCGCGGAGGGGCGTGTCCGTGGCGGCATGACAAACCTCAACGCTTCGCCATGGAACAGAAAGTCCTTATAACTCAACCACACAATGTCTGATCAGCCTGAAACTTCACATGGTTGATAAAAGTCCTCTCCTGAAAACATCCCCATAACAATATTGAAGTGGGCGTGGCAAAATGACTCAACAGCGCCACCTAGAAAAATTAATCGGACGAGCCCCCGAGCTACGAATCACGCACATGCACGAAAATTGGCACACACGTTAAACATGCCAAAACATACGAAAAAGTCTCTTGGAGCCATATCTCAAACCCAACAGGAAGTCGGATATTATTAACTTCTTGCGGCGAAAAAGTGGCGTTTTTGCCATTTCCAGGCGTTGTATTTTAACAAACTCCTCCTAGGGATTTTATCCGATCGACACCAAAATTGGGTTTTGTCATCTAAAGGCCTTGGCGATGTTAAATTGCGAAGCTTTAGAGTTTTCGTCGATGGGCGTGTCCGTGGCGGCCTCGCAAACTTTGACGATTCGCCACAAAACAGGAAATCGGTATAACTCAGGCATGCATTATCAGATCCACCTCAAAATTCACACCTCTGATAACATTCCTGACCTGAACAGGTTTACATGCCAATATCCAGATACAGTTAAAGCGCCACCTGCTGGCCACAGGAAATGACATGTTTTACACTGTAACAAAGTCCTTCTACAAACTTTATCATATCAGCACCAAATTTGAGGGGTGTCATTTCAAAGCTCTAGCGATGATATATTGTGAAGATCTAAAGTTTTCAGAGAGGGGCGTGTCCGTGGCGGCATGACAAACCTCAACGCTTCGCCATGGAACAGGAAGTCATTATAACTCAACCACACAATGTCCGATCTGCCTGAAACTTCACATGGTTGATAAAAGTCCTCTCCTGAACACATCTACATAAGAAAATTATTTCACAGTCATAGCACCACCAGCTGGCAGAAGGTAGTTTGGCTTATAACTCAGCCACACAATGTCTGATCTGCCTGAAACTTCACATGGTTAAATAAAGTCCTCTCCTGAACACATCTACATGCCAATATTGAGTCACAGTCATAGCGCCACCTGCTGACAGAAGGAATTTTGGCTTATAACTCAGCCACACAATGTCTGATCTGCCTAAAAATTCACATGGTTGATAAGATTCCTCTCCTGAACAGATCTACATGCCAATATTGAGTCTGTCATAGCGCCACCTGCTTTCAAAAGGTAGTTTGGCTTATAACTCAGCCACACAATGTCTGATCTGTCTGAAACTTCACATGGTTGATAAGATTCCTGCATTGAAGGCATCTACATACGAATATTGAGTCACAGTCATAGCGCCACCTGCTGACAGGAGGAAGTTTGGCATAAATCTGTGATTTTCTCAGGTTTTTTATATATATCAGCTTAAGATATTGTTGTTCGCTGTTTTCTGTCATACTGAGACCACCGGGCGGCGGTGAGCCCGGGTGCGAGGTCCCTATCATCGCTGCTTGCAGCTTTAATTATTATTATTATTATTCTCCTCCGGAATGAATCGCGGTTTTGAGGGGCTAAACATGCCCGAAAACTCACGCAACTTTGCACACGACTCAGAAGTGGCGAAAATTTACGTTTATTATGGGCTTCGGAAGTGGGCGTGGCAAAATGACTCGACAGCGCCACCTAGAAAAATTAAACGGACGAGCCCCTGATCCACGAATCACACACATGCACGAAAATTGGCACACACCTCAAACATGCCAAAACATACGAAAAAGTCTCTTGGAGCCATATCTCAAACCCAACAGGAAGTCAGATATTTTTAACTTCCTGCGGCGAAAAAGTGGCGTTTTTGCCATTTCCAGTCGTTGTATTTTAACGAACTCCTCCTAGGAATTTTATCCGATCGACACCAAAATTGGGTTTTGTCATCTAAAGGCCTTGGCGATGTTAAATTGCGAAGCTTTAGAGTTTTCATCGATGGGCGTGTCCGTGGCGGCCTCGCAAACTTTGACGATTCGCCACAAAAGAGGAAGTCGTTATAACTCAGGCATGCATAATCAGATCTGCCTCAAAATTCACACGCTTGATAAGCGTCCTGACCTGAACACGTTTACATGCCACTATCCAGATACAGTTACGGCGCCACCTGCTGGCCACAGGAAATGACATGATTTATGGAGTTATAAACTCCTCCCACAAATTTTATCGTATCAACACCAAAATTGAGTGGTGTTATCTGAAAGCTCTAGCGATGTTATATTGTGAAGATCTAGAGTTTTCGCAGAGGGGTGTGTCCGTGGTGGTATGACAAACCTCAACGCTTCGCCATGGAACAGGAAGTCCTTATAACTCAACCACACAATGTCCGATCTGCCTGAAACTTCACATGGTTGATAAACTTCATCTCTTGAACACATCCACATAACAATATTGAAGTGGGCGTGGCAAAATGACTCGACAGCGCCACCTAGAAAAATTAAACGGACGAGCCCCCGATCTACGAATCACCCACATGCAAAAAAATTGGCACACACCTCAAACATGCCAAAACATACGAAAAAGTCTCTTGGAGCCATATCTCAAACCCAACAGGAAGTCGGATATTTTTAACTTACTGTGGCGAAAAAGTGGCGCTTTTGCCATTTTCAGGCGTTGTATTTTAACGAACTCCTCCTAGGGATTTTATCTGATAAACACCAAAATTGGGTTTTGTCATCTTAAAGCCTTGGTGATGTTAAATTGCGAAGCTTTAGAGTTTTCATCGATGGGCGTGTCGGTGGCGGTATGACAAACCTCACCGCTTCGCCATGGAACAGGAAGTCCTTATAACACAACAACACAATGTCCGATCTGCCTGAAACTTCACATGGTTGATTAATGTCATCTCTTGAACACATCCACATAACAATATTGAAGTGGGCGTGGCAAAATGACTCGACAGCACCACCTAGAAAAATTAATTGGACGAGCCCCCGATCTACGAATCACGCACATGCACAAAAATTGGCACACACCTCAAACATGGCAAAACATACGAAAAAGTCTCTTGGAGCCATATCTCAAACCCAACAGGAAGTCGGATATTTTTAACTTCCTGTGGCGAAAAAGTGGCGCTTTTGCCATTTTCAGACGTTGTATTTTAACAAACTCCTCCTAGGGATTTTATCTGATAAACACCAAAATTGGGTTTTGTCATCTTAAAGCTATGGTGATGTTAAATTGCGAAGCTTTAGAGTTTTCATCGATGGGCGTGTTTGTGGCGGCCTCGCAAACTTTGATGATTCGCCACAAATCAGGAAGTCTTTATAACTCTGGCATGCAATATTCGATCTGCCTCAAAATTCACACATTTAATAACAGTCCCGACCTGAACAGGTTTACGTGCCGATATCCAGTTACAGTTATAGCGCCACCTGCTGGCCACAGGAAATGACATGTTTGACACTGTAACAAACTCCTCCCACAAACTTTCCCGTATCAGCACCAAAATTGAGTGGTGTCATCTGAAAGCTCTAGCGATGATATATTGTAAAGATCTAGAGTTTTTGCAGAGGGGCATGTCTGTGGTGGCATGACAAACCTCAACGCTTCGCCATGGAACAGGAATTTCTTATAACTCAACCACACAATGTCTGATCTGCCTGAAACTTCACATGATTGATAAAAGTCCTCTCCTGAACACATCCACATAACAATATTGAGTCAGTCATAGCGCCACCTGCTGGCAGAATGTAGTTTGTCTTAAAACACAATCTCCACACAATCTCTGATCTGCCTGAAACTTCACATGGTTGATAAAAGTCCGCTCCTGAACACATCCACATAACAATATTGAGTCAGTCATAACGCCACCTGCTGGCAGAAGGTAGTTTGGCTTATAAGTCAGCCACACAATGTCCCATGTGCCTGAAACTTCACATGGTTGATAAGATTCCTCTCCGGAAGACATCTACATGCCAATCTTAAGTCACAGTTATAGCGCCACCTGCTGACAGGAGGAAGTTTGGCATAAATCTGTGATTTTCTTAGATTTTTTTTTATATATCGGCTTAAATTATTATTGTTCGCTGTTCTCTGTCATCGTAAGGTCACCGGGCGGCGGTGAGCCCGGGTGCGAGGTCCCTTTCATCGCTGCTTGCAGCTTTAATTCTTCTTCTTCTTCTTCTTCTTCTTCTTCTTCCGCGGAATGAATCGTGGTTTTGAGGGGCTAAACATGCCCGAAAACTCACGAAACTTTGCACACGCCTCAGAAGTGGCGAAAATTTACGTTTATTATGGGCTTCGGAAGTGGGCGTGGCAAAATGACTCGACAGCGCCACCTAGAAAAATTAAACGGACGAGCCCCCGATCCACGAATCACGCACATGCACGAAAATTGGCACACACCTCAAACATGCCAAAACATACGAAAAAGTCTCTTGGAGCCATATCTCAAACCCAACAGGAAGTCAGATATTTTTAACTTCCTGCGGCGAAAAAGTGGCGTTTTTGCCATTTCCAGGCGTTGTATTTTAACGAACTCCTCCTAGGGATTTTATCCGATCGACACCAAAATTGGGGTTTGTCATCTAAAGGCCTTGGCGATGTTAAATTGCGAAGCTTTAGAGTTTTCATCGATGGGCGTGTCCGTGGCGGCCTCGCAAACTTTGACGATTCGCCACAAAAGAGGAAGTCGTTATAACTCAGACATGCATTACCCGATCTGCCTCAAAATCCACACGCTTGATAAGCGTCCTGACCCGAACACGTTTACATGCCAATATCCAGATACAGTTACAGCGCCACCTGCTGGCCACAGGAAATGACATGATTTACGGAGTAACAAACTCCTCCCACAAATTTTATCGTATCAACACCAAAATTGGGTGGTGTCATCTGAAAGCTCTAGCGATGATATATTGTAGAGATCTAGAGTTTTCGCAGAGGGGCGTGTCCGTGGCGGCATGACAAACCTCAACGCTTCGCCATGGAACAGGAAGTCCTTATAACTCAACCACACAATGTCCGATCTGCCTGAAACTTCACATGGTTGATAAACGTCATCTCTTGAACACATCCACATAACAATATTGAAGTGGGCGTGGCAAAATGACTCGACAGCGCCACCTAGAAAAATTAAACGGACGAGCCCTCGATCTACGAATCACGCACATGCACAAAAATTGGCACACACCTCAAACATGGCAAAACATACGAAAAAGTCTCTTGGAGCCATATCTCAAACCCAACAGGAAGTCGGATATTTTTAACTTCCTATGGCGAAAAAGTGGCGCTTTTGCCATTTTCAGGTGTTGTATTTTAACGAACTCCTCCTAGGGATTTTATCTGATAAACACCAAAATTGGGTTTTGTCATTTTAAAGCCTTGGTGATGTTAAATTGCGAAGCTTTAGAGTTTTCATCGATGGGCGTGTCCGTGGCGGCCTCGCAAACTTTGACGATTCGCCACAAAACCGGAAGTCATTATAACTCAGGCATGCATTATCCGATCTGCCTCAAAATTCACATGTTTAATAAGAGTCCAGACCAGAACACGTTTACATGCCAATATCCAGATACAGTTATAGAGTTTTCGCAGAGGGGCGTGTCCGTGGTGGCATGACAAACCTCAACGCTTCGCCATGGAACAGGAAGTCCTTATAACTCAACCACACAATGTCCGATCTGCCTGAAACTTCACATGGTTGATAAAATTCCTCTCCTGAACACATCCACATAACAATATTGAGTCAGTCATAGCGCCACCTGCTGGCAGAAGGTAGTTTGGCTCATAACTTAGCCACAAAATGTCTGACCTGCCTGAAACTTCACATGGTTGATTAAATTCTTCTACTGAAGGCATCTACATGCCAATCTTGAGTCACAGTTATAGCGCCACCTGCTGGCAGAAGGTAGTTTGCATTATAACTCAACCACACAATATCCAATCAGCCTGAAACTTCACATGGTTGATCAAAGTACTCTCCCGTGCACATCTACAAAATTATATTGAGTCTCTCATAGCGCCACCTGCTGGCAGAAGGTAGTTTGGCTTATAACTCAGCCACACAATGTCTGAACTGCCTGAAACTTTACATGGTTGATTAAATTCCTCTCCTGAAGACATCTACATGCCAATATGGAGTCACAGTCATAGCGCCACCTGCTGGCAACAGGAAATTAAATATAACTCAGCCAAACAATGTCTGATCTGGCTGAAAATTCAAATAGTGGATAAGATTCCTCTACTGAAGGCATCTACATGCCAATCTTGGGTCACAGTCATAGCGCCACCTGGTGACAGGAAGAAGTTTGACATAAATTTGTGATTTTCTCGGGTTCTTTATATACATCGGCTTAAATTAATATTGTTCGCTGTTCTCTGTCATCCTGAGGCCACCGGGCGGCGGTGAGCCCGGGTGCGAGGTCCCTATCATCGCTGCTTGCAGCTTTAATTAACATTATTGTCCCTCATCAGGCAGTGAGAGCGCTACACCTTCTCTGAAAATAATAACATTGCATGTTCTAAATAAGACTTTCTGAGATTGAAAATGATTCTTTAGGTTATTAAGAATAGGAATAAGCTATTGCTTATCAGGGAAAGTATATGTTTGTAACCTTATCACATATTAATTCAGTTTATTTCCTCAATAATGGATTTATTTTTACTTTAAGGCTGCTATGAATATAAATTTATATTATCTGTTATATGTAAATGTTCCAGCATGAGTAAAATTCTTTTTTTTTTCATATTACCTGGTATGTCTATAAATGTCTATAAATGCAACGAGTTTCATCATTTAATATGTTTTGATCCATTAATATTTTGTTCAGTTCCATTTGAATGAATTAAGACAGTGTCCTACCGCCACCTACTGGGTGGATTTAATTTGCTATTAGTACTACTTTTTAATGAACAATTTTACAAATGAATTCATAATCTAATAATACTGAATTAAAGTGCTGTTTTCTTGGTGTTATTTTTTGCAATTCTACATTTTTATAATGATTTTGTTTGATTAAATGCCAAATACAACATTGTTCTTTTTTTTATTTAATTTGAATATTAAATAGACATAAATGTTTTGTTTATGAATAAAATAACTATATAGAAAAAATGTCAGAGAACTGAGCAGTAGAATGTGAATAACACGAATGTGTTCGTAAATAAGCTGATCTTTGTAAACAAAAAAAAGTTTTATTTACTTATTCTACGGAACACAAAAAATAATAAAAATAAATCTGACCAATTTTAATGAGCACACCTAACCCCGCTCCTAACCCGACCCCTTACTTTGATGTCACTAGCTCTATATGATTGCATTGTTTCTGACATTGCATGTCAAACTGTGTGTCTCAGCTTGCATATGCAAGTCTGCAATCAGATACTAATGCTTCTGAAACACAGCCCTGAGGGTACAATCCTCAGTGCAGGGAAACACCACACATTATCTTAATCACAAACTACAGCAAATTTAGTTTATCCAAAATTCACTTATACTGCAAATTTTTGCACTATGGAAGAAACTGGAAACCAACAGAAACAACATGCAAACTCAACATAGAAAGGCCCAAAAGTCTATCCTGGTTCTGTGTGTGTGCACCTGTAACAGCGTCAACAAATTTTATAGACAATATGCTATCAATAAGCATGTTAATTAGCAATTAGTTGATTGTAAATATATCTTAAAGTGTTATAGTTTTTATATAACAAGCTACTGAATATTAAAAATAACAGTAAATATTTTAGAATTACAGCATGTTACATAACAGAGCAAGGACATGTTCACAGTATGTCTGATAATATTTTATCTTCTGAAGAAAGTCTTCGAATAGAATAAAAGCAGTTTTTAATTTTTTTTAAAGTGTTTTAAGGTCAAAATTATTAACCCCTTTAAGCTATATGTTTTTTCGACAGTTTCAGAACAAATCAAATAACTTGCCTAATTACCCTTACCCTAATATATATATATATATATATATATATATATATATATATATATATATATATATATATATATATATATATATATATATATATATATATATATATATATATTTATATATTTATTTATTTATTTATTTAAAAACAAAATCATAAACTGCCCCCTGGTGGCGAATATGTGTTTCGCTTCATCCTTGCATTACGGTGGAGTGGGCGGAGCCTCGTGAATGACGGTTAATTTTTTCAAACGAGGAAGTGAAGTCAAGTCCGCCATTTCATCTTCTTCTTTTTATCGGGTAAGTTATTATTTTAAAATCATATTTGTGAGATATTTGTCGTCAGGTAATGTTTTTATTTGTTAGAAAAGCCCCTGGTTTGAATAGTGATAAAACTGTAACTTATATGTGGGTAATATGGCTAAAAACGGCTAAGAATGATGGCAGCCGTCAGTTCAGTAATCTGTTAAGTTGATTGTGCTCGGGGTTTTAACAAATTCATTTAAGTTACAATTGTCCTTTTACGCTCGTCATTCCCAATTAAATGATCAATAAGACGTGTTATATGAAGAACAGCGTCGAACCGGGTGCTTGAATGAATGAATCATATGCTGTCCGTTTTATACAGTTGTAATTGGTGCCGAATTCTGCTTTTGTAACTTACTGGTTTTAGCTCAAACACTGAACGAACAGTCTCTTTTTGGTAACGTTAATCCTAATGATCTTGATTTGCTTGTTAATGTGTGTTTTATCGAGTTTCAGCAAACGTTTGCAGAGTAACGTTATGTGGTTCATGCTGTCCACTGTTGAGACTGGTCTGCATTAAAAAAATTTTAAAGCCAAAACGTTTGAAAAAAAAAAAATCCACAGTTGAAACATAATGTGTTAAATGACTTATGAAGGAAATTAATTAGCTAAAAAAGAAGGCTAAGTGTGTTATGAAATATTAAACCTTGTTAAAAAATAAAATCAATTGTGTTAAATAAGCTTAAAATCCATATCTTATGTTTTATATTACTTCAAAACAGCCTGGAAACTGAATTGCACCATTAATCTTGTACATTTGTATCAAGTCCAAACAAATGGTTTTGTGGCAAGTAAAAATAATATTTTTATAAATTGATTGTATTGTATTAATTTGTTACAGAAAAGAAAGGAATCATGCAAGGATGCAAGCTGAAGGAAAGGACAACTCTCACATCAGTGCATTACTAATTGTTTGACTTCATCATCAAGCACACCAGGTACAATATTGTACATATTTTGTAACTTGTATATGTCAGACTGGTTGTTGGGAACTGAAATAATATATTTTATGTTTTATTTATTATTAAAATATTACAAGATTTATTGCTGCTATTTTATCACTGTGTGAGGTCATAGCTTATTTAAAATATCTATTATTAAAAAAATCTAATTTGAAAGAAAGTCTAAATGTTTCCACAAGGTAATTTATTGAATTGTTTTCTGAAAATGTAAAATTTGAAAGTATTGGTGAGCTGGAAAAACACAGTCTGTTGACGTAACTTTTATTTTTATCTTAACTTTTTATTTTATGTTAAAAGTAGATTAATTTACCTTGGATCGCATGTTTAAGTTATAATTTCAAGAGGTACTTGATTTATTTTTCCTGTAGTGATACATAAGTCTTAAAGACTAATGCTTGACACTTAAATTTTAAAGGGATAGTTCACCCAAAAATAATGACATCTTTTATCCTCCACTTGTTTCAAAATATTTTTTTTGTTCTGTTGAACATAAACTCAGGTGGTGCCGTGCACAGTGGATAGCTCTGTTGCCTCCCAGCAAAAATGTTTCTGGTTCGAGCCTCGGCTGGGTCAGTTGGCATTTCTGTGTGAAGTTTGTATGTTCTCCCCGTGTTGGCGTGGGTTTCCTCCGGGTGCTCCTGTTTCCCCCACAAGACATGCGGTACAGGTGAATTGGGTAAGCTAAATTGTCCTTAGTGAATGTGTGTAAATGAGAGTGTATGGGTTTTTCCCAGTGATGTGTTGCAGCTGGAAGAGTATCTGCTGCGTAAAACATGCTGGATAAGTTGACTGTTCATTCCACTTTGGTGACCCCAGATTAATAAAGGGATGAAGCTGAAAAAAAATGAATGAACACAAACCCAGTTTTTCCTACTATGTTAATCAATAGTTACAGGTTTCTAACATTCTTCAAAATATCTGCTTTAGTGTTTAACAGATTCAAACTGCTTTGAAACAAGTAGAGGATGAATAAATGGTGGCAGAATAGTAAACTATATCTTTAAATGTTTTATTCTGTAAGTTATGTGTATTCATATTTGTCTTGTCTTTTGTCATATTGTCCTTTTAGCTCAGATTGTGATGGACCTGGAATGCGACACCAGTTACTCTTAAAGCCTGATTTATACTTCTGCGTCAGGGGACCGGCGTAACCAACGGCGCATGCAACGCGCGTGGCTGTGCATTTATACTTCTGCGCGCTGTCTCTGTTGGTCTGCATTAACACTTCCGAAACGCTAGTTGGCAGTGAGGTTTAAATGTTCCTCTGTGTCGAGTTGCTTCGCTACTTTTTTGCTTTTCCTGAACACTTCCGGGATGTACAAGTGGCTCAAACTCGCTCATTTTGAGGCAGGAACCGGCGGACGTACAACAACTTTAACTATGAGGTAAACACAAAACAAAACTTTCCATCCGGAGCTCCTTCACGGTACTCCACACTTGTAAACAATCGCTCGCTCACATTCGCGCTGCTATCAGTTCCGCCCAGACTTGTCAGCGCTACCAAGCCGACCAATTACAGAGCTTACGCTAGGCGTCGTTGCAACGTGTAGTTACATTTTTTGAGAAGTGCATGTCAGTGACGGTGACGGCCACGGCGAAGGGCTATGCGTCAGCGCCATAGCATACGCTGGCGTTTGACGCAGAAGTATAAATCAGCCTTAAGTCAAGAACCAAATGAAGCACCAGAGTACAGATTATGGAGGTATCTGAAGTTGAACTAACTGGAAGCAGGGAACCATACTAATAAAGTTCCTTAAGGTAAAAGCACCTGCTTTATTTTGATAGGTAGTATTTTTTTATAGAGTGCTATTGTTTTATTCTTATTCTAATTTTATTTTATTCATATACTGAATTGAAGTCATTCAAATTTTACAACAAATGATTTGCAGATTGAATATAAAATATAATGACATTTTAATGCATTATTTCTTTTGGTTATTCTTTACATCTATATATGGGCAAGTATTTAATCAATGAAAATAATTTTAAACAACTTAACTAAACAAATTACTCTGTTGGACCCTAATATTTAAAATAGCAAAATCCTCAAACTAACACACACTCTTGTGAATGCATTCTCACATTCATACACTCAAAAACACACATTCATACAACAGTCTGTCTCAGTCTGACTCACACACAACATCCTCTCCCACATATTTTTCTATCAAACCTCCACCACAAGCTTGTCCTTTTATGTTGCTTTTATTTCAAATATTTTAGAGCATGATATAGTCCAGGTTTTTATCACTTAGTATTTTCTTTTTCCATTCAGCAGGTTCCTTGTAAAAATTAACCCAGGGAAGGATCGAAAGTGGAGAAGACCAGATCAAGAAAGACTACATCAAGATCTGCGGTCAGTTCAAAGGTACTTTCACTAATTACCAAGATTTCAGACTATGAATTGATGGAGAAAACTTTTTACTAATGTAAAAATTTTGATGAAAAGGGCATGTTTTACTAGAGCTTTTAGCACAAAGGCACCCCCATCTTGGAATATTGCTGTGTCTGACGTCACGGGGTTGGTATGCTAGAAACGTTTTTGAATGAGGTATTTGTATGATTTATACATAGTCTGTCTTAAAGCGTCACTAAATTGTACAGGCATTACAGGTCAAAGCAATCTGTTGTTACATTTATCAAAATAAACAATAAGGCTCTTAAAACACTGCTTTGAAAAATGTAGAAAATGTAAAAAAATATTTCAAATATTTTATAATATTAATAATATTATAAGGAAGTATAAAACCTTCCTAACCTTGAAAATATACTAAACTTCCTTAAAGGAAATAAACTTCCTTTGTTAGTGCAAATTCCTTTTTATGTAGTCTTGTAATTAAACCATTCAAACAAGTTTACACTTAAAAAAGGTCCGTAATGAAAATCTGATTTTTTTTTCCAAATGTAACTAGCTAAAATAGTACCATGTACTTTTACTCTGTATTAGTATTATTTACTAAAATTTGTTTTATTTTAGCAATATAATAGTATTTCTAGTCCTTTAATTTAATGTAATTTAATTTTCAGTTCTCTTTCCATCTACAAAAACATTAAAAAAAATAATTTCACAAGCACATTTAAAATAGGTTTAATACTATGAAATATTATATTAATATTATTTTTTATAAATTGATAGGTAGTTCCTATGGAATGTTTTTATATATTGCTGAGAATACATTTCAGGTGTTCAATACGTTGCTTGTCAGTCTTAAAAATAAAAATAGGTGCTTAAAAAAGTGCTTAAAAGTACTTAATTTTAATCGAGTTGTGCCTGTATGTACTCTGCAAACAGCACCTTTTAATTGTTGTTTTCTCCGATTTTCAGGATGTTTTGCATTGGACTGTTTTTTTTGGCTTTGACCCTTGCTTGCCCCTGACCTCACTCTTGGACTGCCCTGTTGGATTTTCAGTTTATTTAATTAAAAAAAATTTTTTTTGGTTCTGGGTAGATGCTAATAAATATTTAATTGTAATTATTTAATGTAAATCAAAGGCGGCAACACCAAGGCTCCAAAAATACAAATTTATTAAATTAAAAAGGCTGACACAGAGCGTGAAACGTTTCGAGCCGCCGGCTCTTCATCAGACAAATAATTTTTCGTTGTAATTTTTTAAATAATATGTTTTTGTTAAATATGCGATTTCTGTGTTTGTTCAGTCTATTCGTACTTGTTTATCTTGTTTCTGTAATTATCATTTGTTTATTTGACCCTTGCCTCGCCTCTGATCTTGTTTTTGGATTGCCCTTTATATATCTTTTTAATTATTGGTTCTAGTTATATGGTTATAAAATATTTGTTAATTTAATTAATATACAATTTATATAAAAAAAATATATATATATATTTTCTGTGTTTTTTTCTGTATCTATTTATCTAATTTGTATATACATTTGTGTTTGTATGTTCTTCTTATTCTGTATATCCACTTACCTAATTTTAACTTTTATATATATTTATTTGCATTTAATTTGTGATAATTCTGTATGCATTTATTTATCTAATTCATATATTTATATGTATTGCATTGATCAATCTGTTGTTGTTTTTTTTGTATGCATCTATTTATATAATTTATATAAATTATATATTTGTATTTATCAATTTATATGCTTCCTTTAAAGCAATTTTTTAAATAAAGCAATTTAAACTAAGCATTCCTTTTAATGTGATTTATATAGCTACCAAATGTAGATGTCAGCCACATCTAACCCAAAAGTCAGCCGCAACTGAACAAGATCTGGGCCAGATCTGTGAAATTGCATGGGCCGCATCTGGGCCAGATCTGAGAAACTGCATGGGCCGCATCTGGGCCAGATCTGAGAAACTGCATGAGCCACATCTGGCCCAGATATGGACCAAGCTTTTTCTGAGATATGGCCCAGATCTGGTTCAGTTGTGGCTGATATTTGGATCCTTATGACAGCCACAATCAGGTTGAGACATCGCCGTCATTCCGCGCTGTATGTGGGCCAGAAGAAAGTGGGGGATGTGGGCCATATCTGGGCCAGATGTAATTTTCTATCAGTGACCAGCATGGGATTGCTGGTCACTATCAGCGCCAGCATCCCAGCTGCATCTCATGCTGGTGACCAGCATCCCAGCACCAGCATTCCATGCTGGTCACCAGCATAGCACCCAAATCCCAGCAAGACCAGCATATGTTGTGTTTTGGTGCTGGTGACCAGCATGGGATGCTGGTGACCAGCATGGGATTGCTGGTCACTAGTATACCAGCACCAGCATCCCAGCAGCATCTCATACTGGTGACCAGCATCCCAGCACCAGCAATTCATGCTGGTCACCAGCATAGCACCCAAATCCCAGCAAGACCAGCATATGTTGTGTTTTGGTGCTGGTGACCAGCATGGGATTGCTGGTCACTAGCATACCAGCGCCAGCATCCCAGCAGCATCTCATACTGGTGACCAGCATCTCAGCACCAGCATTTCATGCTGGTCACCAGCATAGCACCCAAATCCCAGCAAGACCAGCATATGTTGTGTTTTGGTGCTGGTGACCAGCATGGGATGCTGGTGCTTGTATGCTGGCCACCAGCATAGCAGCAGCATCCTATGCTGGTCACCAGCATCACAGCACCAGCATCCCATGCTGGTCACCAGCATAATACCAGCATCACAGCACCAGCATTCCATGGTCACCACAGCATAACACCAGCATCCCATGCTGGTCACCAGCATAACACCAGCATCCCATGCTGGTCACCAGCATAGCACCAGCATCCCATGCTGGTCACCATAACACCAGCATCACAGCACCAGCATCCCATGCTGGTTATCAGCATACCAGCACCAGCATCCCATGCTGGTCACCAGCATACCAGCACCAAAACACAACATATGCTGGTCTTGCTGGTGACCAGCAATGCTGGTCTATGCTGGTTTTTTCAGCAGGGCTGTAGCAAGATGGCGGCACTATTGACGCATTCCGTCCAATAGACAACAATAGGCCAGGCGAAATCTAGTGTATATATCTATGACTTTCGATATGACAGTTTGCCGTCGCGGAAATGAGAAATGTCATCAGCACCAGTCGCAAAATTATCTCTGACTTTTTTAATAACAGTTATGTTTTACCTTGGTTGCAGGGGTCTATACGCATATTGGTTCTATGCAGCAGTTTTGGCTTTGAATATTAATCAGGGTACGTGAGTGGACATTTAAGCATGTTACTAAGCAACGTCAGTCTAACCTAATTAATATTCAAGAGTGTCGTCCCATGTGTGTCGCTCTGTCGACCTTAATCCATGACTATTTATCACCAACATTAGGCACTGCACTTCTAGGTTTGTTGGTTTTCTTTGCTTTCACCTGCGTGCTCTTGTGTGGGTTATACTACATTGGTAAGAGTTATATAAAATAAGGTGATTTTCTTAATAATGACATAAAAATAATGCATGCGGATTTTTGATTGAGTCTTTTTGCTGTATAAAAAGTGTCTGGTTACCCTGCATAACCCCGTTTTCATTTAACACAGACCTAAAGCTGCAGAATGACGCCCTCTAGTGACAAAACCTTTTTTCTTCACTTTTCCTTTTTGTTGACCTTCGGCCTCATTTAACTACCTGGCGTTTTGCGTTTGTAAGACAGAATCTCTCACAAAATATTAATATGTAATTAAAAGCCTACTTTAATATTAAATTTGATTAAATTATTTATTTATCACTTAAGGACAATCAGTTGCAGAAATAACTTTCCATTTACAAACATGAAAACCTAAATTAAATACCTAAATAAATTTTAATTCACACACAAACACAGATGTTGTCTCACACACACACACACACACACACACACACACACACACACACACACACACACACACACACACACACACACACACACACAAACACACACACACACACACACACACACACATATATATATATATATATATCCTTTTGAGACCCAAATAATTTTTTTCTTTTCTTTTTTTTTCTGTCATTTCCTACATACGTTGGGTTAAAAGTTAAAGAGTTTTTACATTTTGCTTTTATTTTTAATTTTACAGCATGTCCACAGTAGTGGGTCACAGAACCATTTTAGTAACATATTATTAATGTAACAAAAACAAAACAAAAAGGCATTTTTTCCTTTTGTATTGAAATTCCTGAAACAGTTTAGTCTGAAAGAGAGCCGAATTCCGAAAAAAAAGAAGTGCTGTTAATCCAAAACAAATTTAACATAAAAGCAATTTAAAACTGATTGTCATTCTCGAATTGTCTGATTGTCAGACTCTAAATCAGTCTCCCTCAACTTTGCTTCAGTTCTGCCCTCTACAACATGCAGGCATTAATTACATTAAGATGGTCCTGGTGTCCACTATAGTGGACATTTAAAAAAAGGATGACATTTTGAAGCACAAACAAGTTAACAGATTTGAAAACTAAATGTATTGTTCCTGACACTTTAATAAACAAATTAATATGTAATAATAAAAGTAAAAAATCATTTAAAAAGGTAAATTTTACATAACTCTCCCCATAAAATGTGCTTTTTTTTGTATGTCGGCCATTTTGGATGCAGGGTAAGAAGTGGTTCCTAGCATGTCAGCCAATAAAATGACCTATCACTAGAAAGCCCAGGATGTCCTCTTAACAGTACAACAGGACTTAACAAGAGTAGCTCAAGCAATTCAAAGAAAATTCATAAAAACCCAAATGTCCATTACAGAGGACACAAGTCAATGGGCGGGGTCTCAGGAGGATATATATATATATATATATATATATATATATATATATATATATATATATATAGTTTACTGTTACTATCAGAATTATTAAACCCCCTTTGATTTTTTTTCTTTTTTTTTTTTATATTTCCTAAATGATGTTTACCAGAGCAATAACATTTTCACAGTATGTCTGATAATAATTTTTTTTCTTCCGGAGAAAGTCTTATTTGAAAAAAAAAAAGTGTTTTTAAATTTTTCAAAACCATTTTAGGGTCAAAACTATTAGCCCCTTTAAGCTATTTTTATACATTTTATACATGGCATGTGCCTAATTACCCTAACCTGACTAGTTAACCTAATTACCCTAGTTAAGCCTTTAAATGTCACTTTAAACTGTAGAGAAGTGTCGTGAAAAAGATCTAATCCAATATTATTGACTGTCATAATAGCAAAGATGAATCAGTTATTAGAGATGAGTTATTAAAACTCTTATGTTTAGAAATGTGTTAAAAAAATGTTAAACAGAAATTGGGGGAAAATTTACGGGGGGGTTAATAATTAAGGGGATTTAATAATTCTAATTGCAACTGTATATATAAAAAAGGCTCCATAAAACTTCACAAGTTCATATATCCATAAATATTTGTTATGGATTATGTGTTATACATTGTTATGTATTATAACTATTTTTTCTATGCCTGCCAGTCATTAGGTAGGGTACAGTGGGACCAAAAGTTACATGGGATGAAAGTAACAAATCGATTATTTCCATGCCCTGACAACATTCACTTTCCAGCATGCAACTCTTGATGGAGCTGCCAAATTTCAGAGCCGTGTCCTGTGGTTCAGAATTTCTGTTTGTAAGAGCGAAAAGTAAATTATTGTAGTGTTTCTTTTTTCCTTATTACAAGTTGGGTTTCTCTTTTCATGCATTACAGTAATGATCAATCTACAGGTTATCTAATACAGTAACACATTCTTAATTTGAAATGTCTGAGTTTTTCACTCAAAAGTAAATCAAGTTTAATGGCAAGAGTTCCTGTGGGGACGAAAGTAACATTGTTATTTATGTAGCATTGATAATAGACACCCTTATTTTTCACTTCCACATTAGAGTTTGCAGTGTTTGGATTCAGATCTTTAATAAAATTAATGTATTTTGCCAATAATCATAAAAAAATATTCAAAAATTGTAGAAAATTGAAACATTTTGCATTGTTGCATTGCTTTTGAACCATTAGATGAAAGTGAAATTTAAAATAAAAATGCAGTTTAATATTATTTTTTTGCAAAAATTAAGGACAAAATATGTTTGCAGTCAACATTAACAAGGTTATAGTCAGATTTATTTAAAATAAACAAGATTAAGCCAGTAAATCTAGCAACCCGTGTGTTACAGTACTTCGTCCCTGCTGATGGGGTCAAAAGTAACAATGTGCAACTTTTGTTTAAAGTGAAATTATATTAAAGTTGTTCTACATTGATACAAAATAACACCTGATTTTGATAGAGCCCTTTTGTGAGTTAGTTACCACAGCAACAATATATTTCTGTTAAAAACGTTATCTTTTTTTTTATTTTTATTTTTTTGAGATATTCATTGCATTGCATTGCATTGCACAACATTACAGCAGATGTTACAGCATCTCAAGTTTTTTTTTGCAAAAAAGAAATAAACAAATTAAATATCACACACATAAAAATAAGTAAAAATTAAAAACAATAACATTATCTGTAATAGAATAAAATAAAATAGTTAAGAGACAGAATAAAAAATAAAAAAACAGAATATCTAACCCCTAAAACCCACCCCACCCCTGGGACTGAAGCTTATGCAGTACTGTTGGTGTGACCTTCACCATCTGGATTTTAGTCTAAGCTTTCAAGATAGAGGAGAAGAGGAGACCAAATCTTGTCAATTTTTTTCAACTTCTTTGCCATAAGAAATCTAATCCTTTCCAAATGTGCTAATTTAGTTAATTCTTCCAGCCAAGATCTAAATGATGGGGATTCTGTTGATTTCCAAAACCTTAGCACCAGCTTCTTTGCCACAATAAGACTGTAAGACAACAGTTGTTTTTGAGAATCCTGAAGTGATCTAGTTTTGTCTGAAATTCCGAATATAACCAAAAGTGGGTCAAAAACTAATTCACAATGTAAAATTTCAGATAGAATTTTAAATATTTTAGCCCAGAATGGGATCAATTTAGAACACAGAGCATAACTATGTAAGGGAGTGGCTAAGTCAGTCTTGCATTTATCACAGAAGGGAGAGGTATCAGGAAAAAGTTTATGTAGTTTTGTCTTGGTATAATGGAGCCGGTGTATAATTTTATACTGAATGAGACAGTGTCTGGAGTTGACAGAACAAGAGTGGATTTCCTCAAACGCATCAGCCCACAGCTCCAGACTTATCTCATCTCCCAGTTCCTGCTCCCATTGTGATATTAGGCTTTCCATAAGAGGCAATTTTTTTGATAACAGTGAGTTATAAATGACTGAAATCCCATGGCAGACCTCGCCTCCAAGCCCTAATAGGTCATCCAGTCCAGCCGGATTGACTCCGTTTAAACAGGGTAAAAACATTATCTTTTAAAAATAAGTTTTTAATGTTACTTTCGTCCTCGCTCTTCCCTTTTGTACTGTTTTGAAGTGCTGTATAGCTAAAAAATAATATAATTATAATATAGCTATATAGTATAGAATTGTTAATCATATTTATTCATTCATTTTCTTGTCGGCTTAGTCCCTTATTAATCCAGGGTCGCCACAGTGGAATGAACCGGCAACTTATCCAGCAAGTTTTTTTTTTACGCAGCGGCCACAACCCTTCCAGCCACAACCCATCTCTGGGAAACATACACACACACACTCATACACTACGGACAATTTAGCCTACCCAGTTCACCTGTGCCGCATGTCTTTGGACTGTGGGGGAAACCAGGGCACCCAGAGGAAACCCACGCGATGGCAAGGAGAACATGCAAAACTCCACACAGAAACGCCAACTGAGCCAAGGTTCGAACCAGCGACCTTCTTGCTGTGAGGTGACAGTACTACCTACTGCGACACTGCCTCGCCCTAATCATATTTATAATATCTATAAAAATTATTTTCTAGCTATATATAAGAGGTTTTATATAGGACTGATAGTGGTCTATAGAAATGTTAGATGCTTCAAAAAGGCATTGAAGTGTAAAATAAACAAATTAAAATTTCTCTTTAATTTGTAATACAAATAACATATAATAAAACGTGGTTAAAATATACAAAGAAACAGGAAAATTAAACAAACTATAATGAAATCAAAATTTTAATTATTCAATTCATAACTATAAATATTCAATTCAATTTATCTTTATTTGTATAGCGCTCTTACAATATATATTGTGTCAAAGCAGCTTTACATAGAAGATAATAGTAAACTGAAACAGTATAAGTCCAGTTTTGTGTTGTAGTTCAGTTTAGTGTGGTTTAATTTTCAATGAGAGCATTAAGAGAAACCAGGTATATTGGGGGCATGACCATTTCTCCTATGGCCAAAGGTCTTGTGCAGAACTGCAATCTAGGCGCTGGAGGCTGGAGAATGCACGAATCCATCGTGGAGAAGCTGCATGTGGGAGAGGTCACCGGATGGTGTACAGGCTGGCCCTTCAGGATCAATGCGAGGACTGGTCTGTCACTAGGGTCTTACAAGGATCAGTCTGATGTTCTCCACTCCTCCATTACCACCACAGCAGCTGCTTAGGATACAGCCTGGTCCATGATTATGGAAACCTCGGGAATCAAATAAAAAAAGACTAACATAAGTGCAGATGCCGTCCAAATTATAATGTCTTTAGGAAAGTGTTCCCGGCTAAGGTTGCCCTAAATAATGCAAACTAACAATCCTTTAGAGGACAGCATTTGTGTTTTATGTGTATTCTTATGCAAAGAGATGTGTCTTTAATCTAGTTTTAAACTGACAGAGTGTGTCTGCTTCCCGAATTGTGCTAGGAAGGCTGTTTCAGAGTTTAGTTGCTAGATCAGAGAAAGATCTACTGCCTACAGTTGAGTTTGATATTCTGGGAATAATCAATTGTTCAGAATTAATTGAGCGCAGTGGACGTGAGGGGCTATAATACACCAGGAGCTCCCTCAAATACTGGGAAGCTAAGCCGTTCATGGCTTTGTAGATAGTCAATAAAATTGTAAAAATTTATACAATATTTAATAGGGAGCCAATGCAATGATGAAAGAACTGGAGTAATAATATGATCATATTTCTTTAGAAAGCACTCTAGCAGCTGCATGAACTAGCTATATGAGTTAATTAATTATTAATTAATTAATTAATTATATTATTAATATATAGCTATATTAAAATAGATTAAATTACATCCAAATAAATAAACAATCCAAAAAGTTTTAAAGATAAGGGTTTAATTGCAATATAGTGAAGTAAACTGCATGAAATATTAATGTGAATATGATACAATATCCCACTGGGTTAAACTATTAGAAAACGTGTGATAAATATTTAGCATGAAAAATAAAGTTATCATTATTGTGTGTCAACATTAAATCTTCTGCAACGATATTTAACTCGTGAATTTGTTTTACATTAATTTACACCTTGTCGTCCAATTTATGTATGGCATGGCCATTAAAAATACAGTGTTCCTTAACCAGATGATTTTTCAAGTTACTTATAAAGAGAATGTTACTTCAGTCAGGTTGTAATGTTTTAAGTTGACTAGTTACACAATAAAAAAAAAAAAAAATCGTTAATCGGATAAACTTTATAAAAAAATCTGGATTTTTTTTTTCCCCACATTGCCCAGCCCTAACATATATATATATATATATATATATATATATATATATATATATATATATATATATATATATATATATATATATATATATATATATATATATATATATATATATATATATATATATATATATATATATTTTAATTTATTATTTTTTATTTATTTATTTATTTTTTTTTTGCTGCAAATCCTTTTCAACATATATTTAAAAATAAATAAAATATATTTAGCAAAATATGGAAACAACACAAGTTTAGAAGAGTATTAATACTGATTTAAATTTTTAATGGAAAACTTCATTAAGGTGACAGACAGTTAAGGGGTTAAAATGAGAAAAATGGGATTGAAATAAACACATAACCTAAATAAATAAATGCATAGGCCTACATTGGAAAAACGTAGGCTAATGTTTATTTTCACAGTATAAATGGGATCCTATAAAATGGGTTTTCATAAACAAAATATAGCCTGCCCTATAACTTGACATATTAATAGAATTATCCTGCAAAGCTCTACAAAACATTTTCAAAGTAATTTTAAGTTTACTGATATTTAATCACTTGATCCCTTTTCCCAGGACAAAAGCGAAAAAAAAATGCTTATTTTCTTACCGACGTCTGGACGTTGTCTTGGGCTATGTCTCACAACCTAGTACGCTGCCTACATAGACGGCGTTTTAAGGAATGAACAGTGTTTTCCGACTCCAAATGAGAATAAACTATCTATATACACCTCAAATTATTATAACCCAAACGTTTAGTCTTAACTAAACAGATGCAGATCACGTTCCAATGCTAGCCAGTGATGTCTACCTAGCAAGGGAACTAGGTTTTGAGCTACAGCCATCGTGTAGTCGGGAATCTTCGCACTGCTCTTCTTCTTTGAGTCTGATTTTAAGGGAGGAGCTGTAACTCTCGGAACATCCATAGACTTTTGGAGAAGGACAACAACAGGTAGGAAGCTTGTGGACTTATTAAAAGTTTTCAAGACGTATTGCGACATTTCTGTTCTTGCAGAGAGCGAGAGAGTTTATTGAGCGGCCAGATAGTGATGTATATTAGCATCAGGCTAACTGATGTCTGTCTACCCCTCCCTTCTTCATTATCGCGAGTCTGGTTTAAAGGTTGTGCTCTTGATGTTGTTGAACAGTGTTGATGGTGTTTCGGTTTGATGGAGCACTTCAGTGTTAACTTTACAGGCCATATGAGTGTATTTTCAAGAGGCTTTGCTCGCAATTGCTAACTGGCTAACAGGATTAAAGGCGCTAGTGATCTGAGCCTCATAAAGCTGACAAAACAAAATGATGCGCTCAGTCTCACACGATTTGAAGAGCAGAGACTTTAAAATATATCATGGTTTAGGTGATAAACAATTTATTAACATAAATCTGCATAAGTCATTTAATGTTATTAACGTCAAGCATCTTTACTTTTTTCCTTAGCTTTTTGGAAAAATAAGTAGCTACAAACAAACGCGATAAGAATAAATATTACAAGACTTTTTAAAATATATTATTCTCCATTTGTTGAATTTTATATATATATATATATATATATATATATATATATATATATATATATATATATATATATATATATATATAAATATATATAAATTAATTCACTCATTGTTATTATTGGGTCAATGACGTGACGCTCATTTTTTTGTGTCCATGTCTTTTAAATAAATTCAAGTAGGTTACAGTTTCAAAATAAATAAGCAAATTACTTGCATACATTCTCTATTTTGAGGACCAAGTTTAATTTTTTGGTTTTAATCCATTTTAAGAAAATTTTTAGGGGATTATTGCAAGAATGTCAATGTGGTGTAACCAAAAAAAATTGGTACCAAATAGTTTACCTTGTTTAAAAAATGTGAAAGCCTCAATGAAACATTGTATCGGCTAGTCTGGCATAATTTTACATTAGACATATTTAATAGTAAATAAAGGTAAATATAGCACAATTGTTTTAAATATTATAATTCATTTGGGGAATTTTTTCTGTCACCTCAAATTTCTGAAATGTCAAGATGGTGTAACCACCATTTATTGAGCCATTTTGTTAATATTGTGCACAAGACAGTTAGACAGGAAATTGAATCACAGAGAAGAACTCTTGATAAGACTAATTGCTGCATGCAAAGGTTAGTAACTCTTTTTAAAATGTGAGATACTTTGACCTTTTTAAGGTATGGTCAGCTATTCTTAGATATGCATGTCAAATGGTAAGACCCCAGAAATGCACTGATAATTGTTCATAATTATAAAAATAAGTATTATATTTAAAAGTTAAATTTGAAATATTCCCACCAAGCCCATGTGCTTACATAGATGTTATTGATAATGCCTGTCAAATTTCATTTTAAGTTGAAATGTCAAGGGGTGTAACTGGTTACACCATTTGACTCATATAGCAGGAGTCTTTCTGTCAGGGGTCAATTTAGTCAAATATCATTAGTTCATGATGCTGATCAAAAATGCGACATAAATTAAACTACTATTTGTGTTCATAGTGTAGATTATTTATTTATTTTTGTTTGAGAAATAGGTGCTTAATCCACAACCTTACTATTAAAGCTCTGTAAACATAGGATAAAATTATTTTACTGCACAACATGAATGTTTTTTGTTTTTTTGTTTATGTTAATCCATGTTTATATTCACACAATATAATGTACACACTCTCTCATTCACACACACATTCATACACTACAGTCAATTTAGTTTTTCTAATACACCTATACCGCAAGTCTTTGGACTGTGGGGGAAACTGGAGCTCCCAGAGGAAACCCATGTCAACTCCACACAGTAAGCCATCCTGGTCCATCTTGGACTCAAACCAGCAACCTTCTTGCTGTGAGACAACTGTGCTAACCACATTAGCAACTGTATCACCCTCCTTTGAAATGTTGTAAGTATTTTTTTTCTTCTTGAGAAAGTCTTATTTCTTTTAGTTTGGATAGAATAAAAGCAGTTTTTAAAATGTTTAAGCAGTTTTTAAGGTCAATATTGTTAGCCTTCTTAAATACAGAACAAACCACAGTTACCCAATGACTTGGCCAATAGATCTTACTTGCCTAATTAACCTAATTACATTTTTAAATGTCACTTTAGGCTGAATACTAATGTCTTACAAATTATCTAGTCAAGTATTATGTGCTGTCATCATGGCAAAGATTACGGAAGAAATCAGTTATTAGAATTTAGTCATTTAAACTATTTTGTTTAGAAATGTGTTGACAATAATATTCTCTCTGTTAAAGAGCACTTGGGAATTTCTTTTTTAAATAAAAGAAAAAATTAACATGGGAAATGAAACAAGGTTGACAAGCCTCTATAGACTGAGTGCACACAGCCTTAAGTTTTGGAGGTTTTCATACTTGATGCGCTTGCTGTTGTACTATTATTATTAACAACTGGAGGTGACTCGGAGGAACTTTAATGATGAAAAGTTGTGAAGAACAAGTCAGAAGTTGCTAAACAAATGAATTGCAGTTGAAATCAGTTTTGTTTGGGTTTTTTTACAGCATGTCTGATAAAAAATTTTCTTCTGGAGAAAGTCTTATTTGTTTTATTTAGGCTAGAATAAAAGCAATTTTTAAAAGCCATTTTGAGGTAAAAATTATTGGCCCTTTTAAGCTTTTTCCCCGCGATAGTCTACAGAACAAACCATGGATATACAATAACTTATCTAATTACTCTAACCTGCCTAATTAACCTAATTAAGCCTTTAAATGCTACTTTAAGCTGTATAGAAGTGTCTTGAAGAATATCTAGTCTAATATTATTTACTGTCATCATGGCAAAGAGAAAATAAATCAGTTATTAGAGATGAGTTATTAAAACTATTATGTGTTGAAAATGTGTTGAAAAAATCTTCTCTCTGTTAAACCGAAATTGGGGAAAAAATAACAGGGGAGCTAATAGCTCAGGGGGACTAATAATAATTCTGCATAATTCTGAAGTTAACTGTATAAAATAAATAGTTTGTGGATAAGTTGTGGATACACTCATGAAATTATTTGTTGTCAGTCAGTCGTGTATGCTTACAAAAATTGGCCTTTAATCCCAGCACCAAGGCAACAACGAGTAAGCAGCAGTTCTTACGTACTAGTGATTTACGTACAGTGTTTGGCAAATTGTTTCTAAATAGCTTAAAAGTAAAATAGTGGATTTTTTTCTAATATCATCTACTTATTTTTATTTTAATTAAGCCAACTGAAAAGAAACAGTGATGGAAAAGGTGTTAAATGTTAAACATGTTTCTTTAGTTTGTTAATATTCTATTGATGAGGGCCACACATTTAATGTAAAGGATGTTATTACTTGGTGTATTAAAGTTCAGCAACCTGGTTTCATTGTTCTAAACACATTTGTCAATGACAATCCCACTGAAATTGTTGACTATCATTGTTAATTTGAATTGATTTTAATTGTCAATTTCAAAATCTTTGGCTGTAGAAGCAACACTGTCAGGTGGTGTAACTGGTTTTTGTCAATTGGTGTAACCAGTATTTTACATAAAAATATAATTATGTACATGGAAATAATGTGAAATTAAAATTAAAACACTTAGTTTAGTGTAATAAAATAGTTTTTAACTTTTTTTACATAATTTGTCAAAGATTATTTAGAAACCAGAAGTGTTTTTAGCATGTGTCTGGCCGAATATTGCAAAAACTCATTAAAATGTACATTTAGAGATAATGCGAATACAATAAATGTTATTGTGGTATTTTAAAATGAAGTATTTATTTCAGTGTGTACACTTGCATATCATCTAGGAGGAGTAAATTATTTAATATTTCACAATTTTTGGCAGTTACACCATTTGACATTTTCAGTTGCATTCAGTCTTAATGTCTGTAAAAAATGGTGTAAATGTTATTTTTAATTACATAAAATCAACATGAATACAATCTGTACATTTTAAAATATCTGACGGATGCTTTTAAATCAACTTTGTAAAAGATTTTTAAATTTCCCATCTTGCCAAACCTGTTTTGTCACTGACCCTATTAAATGTTGTTATTAGTTATTAAAAATCTACATCTAGATAGATAAATAGATAGATAACTTAGATGGATAGTGAGATGTATTGTAATATATGTCATTTTATTTATTTCTAATATTTAACCAATAGATTTATAGACACAGGTTAATTAATTATATAAAAATGAATTCAAAATTTAAGCTAATATATTAAAAATTTTTATTTTTACTTATAAAAGTATAAATATTATTGTGTATAAATAATATTGACAAGTGTTGTTATTAGTAAATAAAAAATAAGGTCTGTCTGTCTGTCTGTCTGTCTGTCTATCTATCTATATATCTATCTATCTATCTATGTGTATATGTGTATATAAATCTATTGTTTAAATATAAATCAAAATAAATGCCCTATATAATATATCTATTAATCATAGCAATCAGTTTCTGTTTAATGGAGAGAAGATTTGTTCTCAACATATTTCTAAACATAATAGTTTAATTAATTGATTTTTATCTCTGCTATGATGACAGTAAATAATATTTGGCTAGATATTTTTCAAGACACTTCTGTACAGCCTAAAGTGACATTTAAAGGCTTAACTAGGTTAATTAGGTTAACTAGGCAGGTTTGGGTAATTTGTAATTACTTACTTTACTCACTATATGGTGCCCCTAAAATAATACCATGGTACTTTCTTGGAACATGTAATGTGTGTTGCCATGGTTGATATATATTGTTTTTTGTTTATATTTAATATTTGAACAATAGATTTATGTGCACAGAGTAATGTTTAAAATGTAAAAAAATATATATATTTATTTAATTATTTATTTAATTACTTATTAATTAATTTCAGGGTGATAAGCATATATGGGAATTTAAAAAGTACCATAGATGTATTAGTTGGATTATTTATAATTACATTATTGACCTTATTCTTCAATGTGAAAGTGTGCTCGTTTTTGTGATTGTATTAGAATCGATTCTCTATGGGAGAAATGATTAGGAATGATAAACGGCAGAAAACGGTCAAACTACTTGTTCTACAAACAAGTGTGTCCATGACTATACAGACATAGCTGGATATAATGAGAAAATATCAGTTTGGATCATCAAGCAGTGTAACGAGGGGTTTTTAACGTCTAAAATTGAAAGGAAGTAAATAAGATCGGAAGGCTTAGGCCAAAGAGATTCAAATTGCTGCGTCTGCTTGTATGCGAAGAATAAGGGCAACTCAGTGTTGATGTTCTATGCTGTGAGTCTAATATCTGTATATGTTTTATATGTTTGTCTGTAGGACGGCTAATTATGGATCCAGCATCTCATCCAGAGCAGCTGTCAGTTGTTAACGAACAGGTGCTGAACTCGGCGGACAGATCAGTGACTGCAGCTGTATGTCTGCGCCGCTTCCTCTGCTACGGCTCTGAAAGCTCCACATACAGCACTAAAGAGTGTCCTCTGGGCATCGAGAATGCCCTCTCCTTAATGCAGCTCATCGAGGGGGGTCGTGGGTCTGAGGTGGTAGACGAGGTCAGACGCTTCAATTTGGAGGGCCGCGCTGTCCGTCCAAACCCCGGCCTCTTTACTCTGGCTGTCTGCTCGCAGCATGCAGACTGTAAAACTAGACAGGCCGCTTTACGGGCACTGAAGGAACTTTGCCGGTCCCCTGTGCAGCTCTTTACATTCGTGCAGTATAAGAAGGAGTTGAAGGAGGGCTCTGGGATGTGGGGCCGGGCTCTGCGGAGGGTCGTGACTGATTGGTACAATGGTCAGGATGGGATAAGTCTGGCGCAAGCAGTGACCAAGTGCAAGCACAGGGCAGGCTGGTCCCATCAGGACCTTCTCAGACTGTCCCACATGAAGCCTGCTAATGACAGTGAGTGCTTGAGTAATGGTTTGACGTGAAGAGGAAGCAATGGTTTAATGATTTCAAGTGTGATAATTTGGATAATAATTAAAAATATAATTTTTTAAAAATAATATTTATTTATACAACAGTTCTGTCTGGTTCTCGAATCTGAGTGGCTGATAGCAGTGAGATATTCTGCAATATCAGAGCTCCTACAGCCTCCTTACCCAACCGTATTACTCCACCCAAATAGACTGACAGCAGATCATTACTCAGAACTCATTACAGTTGTTGGACAACATAATGTACTTTTAATGCTGTGTTCACACCAGATGCGGAACGCGCGGATAAATCGCGCTACTTGCGCGTAAATAGCCGCGTGAACATTTGAGTTTACTCACTTCATACGCGCGTCAAACCCCGCTTCATTCGCGTGTCAAATTCACATCAGAACAGACGCGGATTCGTGTGATGGGCAGGGCTTCTGTCTGCCCGAAGACTCTAGCTTCATAGCTAAATGGCTAACATGGATTTTATGAAGAAAATAACAGTGTTTATGTGCTTTATGAAGACTGAAAAACAGCGTCGATACGTTTAGGGTTGTGTCTGAGTCCATTACATTTTTTCAGAGGTGCATTCAGCTCTGTGAGCTCATTAACTCCTCCAGAAACTTAACCTAGATGATGGAGGCTTTCAGCGGTGCTTCTGACTGAGCCAAGCCGAGTTTGATGAACTGTTGTCGGTGAAGGCTGGCGGATTTCCCTCGGAACACCGACAACAGGTTCTACGTCACAATCACGCCCCCACAAGAGCAAGCTTCTGATTGGTTAACGCGGCTCGAATGTACGCTGAAGTTCAGATTTTCGAAATCGAGAGATTCGCGTGAAACGCTCGTTAAGCGCGTTAAACGCGCAAAACGCTCAATTCGCCCCGCGCAATTTGCGTCATTCGCGCCGCAGGATGTCTATTCGTGCATTTGCATTGACTTAACATGTAAATCACTCGCGCTTGACGGGGTGCCGCGTCTGGTGTGAACGCAGCATAAGGCTTTTTAGGGCAAGAATGTAGTTGTTTAGATTGAAAAAATGCAGTTTATTCATAAGGAAAGTTTAAATATGCAGTTTATTCACTTTAAATATTTATAGTTTTGGAGATACAGCCCCATCTACAATATGGTGACACAGACTACATAATCAGCCCTTAGAGGAGGGAAAACCCAGCGTAATTTTAAACTACAGCTGATTAAAAAAGTGACTTTCTAAGTTGATCTCACTCTATTTTGTATGTTCCAGTGCTGTCTATACCAGGGATGGGCAAACTCGGTCCTGGAGGGCCGGTGTCCTGCACAGTTCAACTCCAACTCTAATCAAACACACCTGCTTATAGATTTCTAGTGATCTTGAAGACACTGATTGGCATGTTCAGGTGTTTTTGATTAGAGTTGGAGCTAAACTATGCAGGACACCGGCCCTCCAGGACAGAGTTTGCCCACCCCTGGTCTATACCATAGTAGTCTTAGGGTGTTGAGTGTGAGATAGGACTCAAATATTAGGAATGTATGTATTCTGTGTTACACTCTTTATCTAACCCTGAGTTACTTTTTGGTTGATCATCTGTTTCTTATGAGTTACTGCAGACTGGTTCAGTCAACAGAAAGAAAGAAGAAATGCCCGTGTGTGTTTAGCATTTTTCCTTATCGCAAACAACAGTAATCTGGTAGTGTTTGCACTGTTCTAACTTTTTTGAGGTTAATTATTTTGATCTCCCAATTGCAACAGAGAAATACTGGGAAATCTCTGTAGACTGATAGCATGTCATGCCGCTCAGCCTCATAATCTTGAAATGTGAGTAAAATCACTTGTAGTTTCTTATACAAAAGAGTTTTTAGACTCTCCGTGTTTATATATATACATATATATATATATATATATATATATATATATATATATATATATATATATATATATATATATATATATAAGAAATGTGCTGAAAAAAATCTCTGTTCAACACAAATTGGGGGAAAAAATAGCCCCCCAATAATTCAGGGGGGCTAATAATGTGTGTGCGTGTGTGTGTATGTGTATATATATATATATATATATATATATATATATATATATATATATATATATATATATATATATATATATATATATATACATTCATTCATTTTCTTGTCGGCTTAGTCCCTTTATTAATCCGGGGTCGCCACAGCAGAATGCACCGCCAACTTATCCAGCAAGTTTTACGCAGCGGATGCCCTTCCATCCACAACCCATCTCTGGGAAACATCCACACACACTCATACACTACGGACAATTTAGCCTACCCACTTCACCTGTACCGCATGTCTTTAGACTGTGGGGAAAACCGGAGCACCCGGAGGAAACCCACGCGAAGGCACGGAGAACATGCAAACTCCACACAGAAACACCAACTGAGCCGGGGTTCGAACCAGCGACCTTCTTGCTGTAAGGCGACAGCACTACCTACTGTGCCACTGCCTCGCCCCCTATATATATATACATACATACATACATACATATACATAACATTTTTACATTTTTTAAGAAGAGAGACAATCACAAATGTATGTAAACGCTGGTACTATTTTGATAAATGGTTAAAAGACAAAACGTTTTCTTGCATCAACGTCTAAATAAATAAGCAGAATTTCTTTTGTTTAACGTTTCGTTATGTTTAACTTTTTTTTTTTACCATAATTCACAGAAGATACCCACTAAAATAGCATTAATGGTAGCAATTGTTCATGTTGACAAACCTTTTGTCAGGTGTTACTTTTACTTTTATTAATTATAATTTTCTCAAATTGTTAAAATATGTGATAATTTAATGTTCAATTATACTTTTATTTTAGTAAGTACATGGCAAAATAAATGTTTGAATAATAAAACATTATTTCATACATATTTTTACATTTTCACAAAAAGTTTTGAAATATTAATGCTATGTTATGCTTTATGCTTTCTATGTATATAAATTCAGTCTCCTATGTAAATTGTATTAAATTCAAATGCCAAAATGCTATATGTAATAATTTATTTTTAATTTGCTTAGTACAAAATTTAATTGAATAATTTTGTATTATATTATATTATATTATATTATATTATATTATATTATATTATATATATTTTTAAGTAATACTAAGCAATGCGACTTTCATATATGTTGCATTTATTATTAAATACTTTTTACTGTCACAATATAAATAAAATAAATGTGCCAACTAAAACTGTTCTAGCACTTATCACAATTTATAAATAATCATATCAAAGTTTTAAAGTCAGAACTTTCTATATTTGTAAAGCACAAATACTCTACGTAAAAAAATAAAAATAAAATTTTTAATTGTTGTGTCAGAAATCACAGATTAAAATTAAGTATGTGTTCTTGTTCTACACAGACATTGCTCTCGTTTGCAAATACATCACGAAAGGATGGAAAGGGGTTGAGGAAGCATATGCTGAGAAAGACAAATCTGAGGATCTGCAGAAGGTTTTTGCGTATCTGGAAGCTGTTGAGAAAGCCAAACACTCCACTGATGAACAGGAGCTCATTCATCTGATTGAGGAGCAGAGACTGGGGAAAGAGCAGCTTCTCACCAACCATCTCAAGTCCAAAGAGGTTTTGCCACACTTGACTAATTAATTATTACATATTTAGTGTAAAAAAAAAAAAAAAAAAGATTTTTTTGTGTGTTTTCAGTGTTATTTGCTCAAAAACAAAACCATTTAAATACTCATGTATGCAACTGGTACACTGTTAAAGGCAAAAAGTAATTATGGTAATTAAAGTAATTATGTGGCACCATAAACATTTTGGTGCATTTTTGTCCAAGACTTCTTAAGTATGTTTTTAATGCCAATGTTCTTTTTGATCCTTTTTAGGTTTGGAAAGCATTGCTCAAAGAAATGCCAGTGGCTGTTTTATTGAAGCATTTGGGGAAGTTGACAGCAAACAAAGTTCTTATACCAGGAAGTCCTGACATTGCTGCTGTTTGTGGGAGGATTCAGGACGAGACTGTTCTGAAAAAGGTATTTTTAAGACAATAGTTATGTAATGAAGTTGAATGGCTCCTTGGTCATCCGGAAGGAGAAGGTGGAGAACCGACAGACTTTTAAATGATTTTAATACTGACAAAACAAACCGGTGTCAGCTCCTTGCGGAGACTACTGCCAAACTGAAATCAAAACAAACATAAAGGGCTCTATTTTGACGGTCAATGCGCAAAACGGAAAGCGCAGGGCGCAAACCCTTTCAGGGCGTGTCAGAATCCATTTGATAATTTAAGGCCGGAAAAATCTGCTTTGCGCCGTGGCGCATGGTCTAAAAGGGTTGAGTTTATTTTCTTAATGAGTTATAGGTGTGTTTTGAGAATAAACCAATCAGAGTCTCATTTCCCATTCTCTTTAAGAGCCAGCTGCGTTGCGCCATAAGCGCATTTGCTATTTAAAGGACGTAAAGTAAGTGGAAGTGGAAAAAATGAGCATTTCACAAGCAAACAGTTAACAGTT
Source organism: Danio rerio (assembly GCF_052040795.2). NCBI lineage: Eukaryota > Metazoa > Chordata > Actinopteri > Cypriniformes > Danionidae > Danio > Danio rerio. Next base: position 12,646,161 of record NC_141022.1, read on the forward strand.
ATTTTAACAGAAAACAGTTAAACAGAGCATCTACCGCGCAAGAATGAGAGATAATCGATCTACTTTCACTTTCGCTCTCTTGGATGTGGAAACCTTTATGCACAGACATCAATTAGCCTATAAATAATTAATTTTGTTTGTTAAGCACAAATATTTGTTTAAAAACAATTTCTAAATTCAGTTCTAATTTCCAGCAAACGAATAAATAAACAATAATAACGAAGTGTGCTCAAAAACCTGAGTTATATCCTAAAACACATGCTGTGCCCCATATGGTATAAAACCTGCAGGTGGGAAAATCTAAGCTTGTTTTTAATAAATCAAATATAAATGTGGATATATTAAATAATACTGCTAATAATAATAACATTATACAAAAGCAAATTGTTATGAATGAACTGAAAAAGCCTCCCGAGATGAAGAAGGCAAAAAAACAGTGTTTTTTATTTATTTATGTAGGCTAGGAAATAATATGTTTTGTAATATTTTAATCCTTTATATTTATAACCTTTAAATATTCTTATTATATCCTATATATATAGGCTTATCCTTAATATTTAAATTTTTTCATATGTAAAGATATTTGCGTATTGCTCTACATCTTGTGTGTAGGCTATTAAGCAGTGTGTAAGCGAGGCGCAACTCTGCGCTGGAGTTTAGACCGGGTTTAATTTGGCCTAATAATAAAAAATCTATTATAGTTTCTCAAAATAGCAACGTGCCAGCTAGGGGTGTCACGATTTTTAATCGAAATCGATCGAAATTTATGCTCAATTTCAATTATTGAATCAAAAAATAGAATCGTCGATGCTGCCACGCCCCCATGTCACGTCAGCTTGGCTTGCCAAGCGGGAAAAAACAGGCTTGTTGAAGTGCTTATTAAACTGCAGAAGCAGGAGACCCGTCGACAGAACTTAAACCCTCTCCTCTTTCAATGAAGTCGCCGGTATTTAAGCATTTTGGATTTTCAGTGAGTTATGTTGACAACATTCGTGTTGTCGACAAAAAAAAACACAGTTTTGCAAGCTCTGCTATGTACGTATTACATACGGTTCGTCTGATAGACAACACCGGCATCGCGATCCTCCGCCCGCCCCCGTTGCAAATCCGCTCGCGAAAAGTACACACTCAGGCCCTGTTTACACTGTCTTTGTTTTTAAATGGCATTTCAGCCCTCCTTCCTCTCTGCCTCTGAAAATGCACATCACGTGACCACACAGACACAGATGCACATACAGCCTTGCGCTCGAGACAGCAGGTCCAGGCAGTCAGAGGACTGCTTCAATCTTTCACTCACTTGTACTTAGTCATTTTAGCGAACACCTCAGATACTGTTGGCTGGTTCCTGTTGGTTGTGTCTTTTTTACCGACACCATTATAACGACACAGATCACTGCCTATTCCCGAGTCCCGCAGAAAAAGTGATTGACCGGTGGTAATTATGTGTGTATCTTGCCTTTATTCATTTACTGTATGATTTGTTTATGGTTAAAACAAAGACCATGCAGGTCAGGTAGTTTAAACGGTAGGCTACAAATAATTAATTGGTCATTAATTAATTAATTACTCATAATCGAAAATCGAATCGTGCCTTTAGAATCGAAAATGTAATCGAATCGAGGATTTGGAGGATCGTGACACCCTTAGTGCCAGCAGTGCGCCTCAGAACGCCTTCCTTTTTAGACCAGAACGCCTATGGGCGCACATATGAGCGCAAATGCATTTGCTATTTAAAGAGTGTGGCGCAACGACTCAAAACGACTCTTGCGCCAAGCTGAAACTAGCAAACAAGTATTGTGCCGGGTGTGAGATAGGACCCAAAGTGTCCAGACCTGGTCCTCTCTCTTCTTCCACTATTATAGCCATGGTCACACTGCACTTTTCTTCCCATAGACTTCCATTCATATACATGTGGCAGGCAACAAGTTTTGCAGTTTGCTACATTGCAAAGTTCAAGCTTGGTGAACTCTGACCTGCGAAATCGCATCATGTGATTGCGTGAGACCAACAGAAAATCAAAAACTGACTTCACTGTACATAAATTTAAAATATGGACCAATCGCATGCTTTTTTAATGTCTAATCATCTTGTTTAATCCCACCCCTTTTCCCAGCACCGTACCACAGAATTTCGCAAACTCAAACTCTATTGTGATCGCAGCAAATCTCTTCCTCTTTTAATATCCAGAGCTCCTTCGTGAGACTCGGGACAGGTAGCGCATACAGGTGACGGCCGTTTGCACTCGGGCACAAATTCATTAGTACTCTTTCAAGTTACATCTACTTAATTCAGTTATTCAGAAATGTATAGTCAGGATTACACCATGTCAGGATTACACCAGATGCAACAAGACAGAAATATTTAAAAACTTGTGATTCAGAAGTGCAGGGTAATGCATGAAATAGAAGAAATAGTCAACACTTTGTTGGTTTTCATCAAGAATTTGTATATGCCGTCATCTGTTTTCTTGTATATTATGACAAATAATTAACTGCACTTGAAGCTTTCGTACAATGAAAAATTAAACACCAAAAAACTGTATGTGATGCCATAACAAAGATAAAGAATATGGTAATAATTTGTGTGCCATTTATTGATCTATGTATAGTAACATATAACGGGTTCTTAAACTTTTCAGCTTGTGACAACCAAAATAACAATTCCAGCGACCCCCCACTCTACTCGGAGGTGATGTTGAACATACAAACATTGCACACAATGGTGCACACACACACCAATAAGAACTATATATACAATCTTATTTACAATACAAAAAAGTGCAACTGTCTTAACAACCATATAGTTTATACAACTCATTTGTTTCATTTAATATTAACCTCACTTAATGAGAATGATGGGCACAATGTTTACAGCACAAGACTATTTTTGATTTTGGAAAATTTGCCATTTGGAAATTGTCATCTATGTTCAGTCCAGTTGAAATATATATGCTGCAACTAACACTATTGCTGTGTCATTAATCTAGAATTAGAATTGACAGGCTGATGGCTTTTTATCTGCATGTTTTATTTATAAATACAATTTTTTTTAAATACTATTTTTATCTTCTGTAGGTTATGAGTTATATATGGTAATTCTAATTGTTTAATAACATGTATGATATTCTTGGAAATCAGCAAGCAATTGTCTCGCGACCCCCACCTTGGGAACCACCGTTATATAAAACAGGAACATGGAAAGAAAACTTACCCAAAATCTGTTATTAATCAGTCATCATCAGAACACAAACTAAGATATTTTAGCTGAAATCTGAGAGCTCCATCATCCACCATAGTCAACAAGGGTCGTGACATTTTCAAAGCTCAGTAAGGGAACCTAACACCTTCAATCGACTCAGCAAAAGCCAAAACATTGCCGAAAAGTTTTTCGCTTTGACACACAAAACTGTTCTAGGAGCTTCATTACAGTTAATAAATTCATATGGAATGTTTTGATAATACTTTTGGTACCTTTCTAAAAATGTTGTTACCCTTGTTGAATATGGAGGATGAGAGAGCTCTCTGTTTTCATTGAAAATATCTTAAATTGTGTTCTGAAGATGAACATAGCTCTTGGGATTGGAATGACATGTGAGCGAGTAATTAATAACAAGAATTATCATTATTAGGTGACCTAATCCTTTGAACGAGTACACACCTTAATCCATAATATTGTCCTATTCAAAATTGGGTAAGTACTGTAATTAGATTACTGATGTAAGGTCCATGTAAACATGCTCAAATTTTAAATGTTTTGGAATTATAGTGACACACTAGACTGACTCATGGGCATCTACTAAAAAGAGAAATTGCTTCAAATTGCCAGTATTACAATAGCAACCTTATTGTCAAACATACACTACTTGACAAAAGTCTTGTCTTCGATCCCAGTTGTAAGAGCAACAAATAATAACTTGACTTACTAACTAGTAATTACTAGTTGGTCATTTGGAAAAGTGGCAGAAGGTAGATTTATTCAGATGAATCATCTGTTGAACTGCATCCTAATCATCACACATACTGCAGAGGACCTATTGAAACTAAAGATTCTTACAGAAATCAGTCAAGTTTGGTGAAGGAAAAATCATGATTTGGGGTTACATTCAGTATGAGGCATCTGAGAGATCTGCAGAGTGGATGGCAACATCAACAGCAGGTATCAAGACATTTGTGTTGCCCATTACATTGCAAATCACGGAAGAGGGCAAATTCTTCAGCAGAGTAGAGCTCCCTCTCATACGTCAGCCTCCACATCAAAGTTCCTGAAAGCAAAGAAGGTTATGGTGCTTCAAGATTGGCCAACCCAGTCACCTGATACGAACATTATTGAGCATGTGTGGCGTAAGATGAAGGTTAAAGATGAATTCAAATAATCTTGATGAACTCTAGGATTCTTGTAAGAATGATTCCTTTGTCATTCTAGATGACTTTATTAATAAGTTATTTGTGTCACTGTAGAGAGATGTATGGATGCAGTCCTCCAAACTCATGGGAGTCATACACAATAACAATGCTTTTTCCACTGCATTGTGACTTATTATTCTAAACTGTACATTTTTTCTGTGACAAGTGACTACACTTTTGTCTAAGCTAAGTCAGACCTTTATGTCCGAATTAAATAATTAAAAATCAAGGCATGATCATATTTTATTTTGGTAAAATAAGTGTAATCTAGAGGCATTTGCCTTCCATAAGTCATTTCTGATACCAAATGATCAACTAGAAGTTATCATTTGTTTTTCCTAAAATTTGGATAAGAGACAAGACTTTTGTCAGGTTGTGTATTCTTTTGCAAAGCCCTATGTTATTGTTCTCAGACAATGCTTTAATTTGGAGAGATTTTATATGAGTTTTTCACGTCAATCCTTCAAAAATTGTATGTTTTTGTCAAAAGTTAATATTAAAAAAGTTTTCAATATTTTTTCAAGTTCTTGTTCATTATGTATTTTTATTTTTATCGTTATAAATATTTTTATTATAGAACAGTGTTATTTATACAAAGCTATTCAATTAGATCTGTTTTTGCCATGAAGTAGCCAGAGAAGCTGATATGACAATAGGCTCAAAACTCTCTCTCCATGTAAACACACCCATTTTGTGTGTTTGTGTTCTTTTCTTTTTTCAGGCCAAAACACAGCCATTCAACATACTTGCAGCGTCTGAAAACTATAAGAGAGGTCACGGGAAGCGTAGCAAGCTGAAATGGGAGCCAGATAGAGACCTTGTTCAAGCACTGGACTGTGCGTTCTGTAAAAGCATTTCAGTGAGTGGCATCATCCAAAGACCATTGATTAGATTTGTTTTCAGCATTCTATAAGCAAAAAAAAAAAATCTAATTGATGTTAACCCACGACTCTCTTCATGTCCCCAGACCGTGGAGGCCACAGGCAAGCGGTTTTTGGTGGCTGTTGATATAAGTTCCTCTTTGAGCAGTTTGTGTCGCGGCAGCTCCATCAGCACTGTGGCAGTAGCGGCGGCAGTGTGTATGGTAAGACCACAGGCCTGTTTATCCCACTCAGACACACTGAAGAGCCTGGAGTCATATTCTAAACTATTATTTTGGTCTTGTAGGAGGAAGTGTGCGTGTGTGGCTGTCAGAGTCCACCCCGTGCATATTTCACATTCCTCGCATATTCCTTTACTGAAGGGACGCTCTGGTCTCGTAAACATCAATGAATCGCCTCTCAAGTACATTACTCTGTTATGCAAGTCATGTGAAAATATTTTACATACTTGAGATGAAAATTAAATGTTCAAATAGCAACGAGAACTTTATGAACTCAACAAGATCAGGACCTTACTAAATTCTTTGCTGCTTTTTAAGTTATATCAATTAGTTATGTAAAGGAAAATAATTAAACAATGATAATGTTATTTCATGTTGGCTTAGCGATACAGTGCATCTGGAATGTATTCATAGCTCTTCAATTTTTCAACATTTTTTTTATGTTAAGCCTTATTCCAAAATTATTTAAATTCTTTATTTCCTCAAAATTATACTCACAATACGCCATAATGTCAATATAAAAATATTTTTTGAATAGGATGCCTTAAGCTTGGCACACTTATGTTTGGGAATTCTTGCCCATTCCTCTTTGCCGTACCTCTCAAGCTCTATCAGGTTGGATGGGAAGCGACTGTGTACAGCCATTTTCAGATCTCTCCATAGATGTTCAATAGGATTCAGGTCTGGGCTCTTGCTGGGCCATTCAAGGGCATTCACCAAGTTGTTGTGAAGCCCCTCTATTGATATTTTGGCAGTGTGCTTTGGGTCATTGTCCTGCTAGAAGATGAATCGTTGCCCCAGTCTGAGGTAACGAGCACTCTGAAGCAGGTTTTCATTCAGGATGCTGCATTCATCTTTCCCTCTTTCCTGACTAGTCTTCTAGTTCCTGAAAGGCCTATATTTAGTTCATTTAAGTTAGCTCGGAAGCTGTCTGTAAGGTAGTTAGTTCACTTGTAGATGTAGCAGAAAATAATGTTTAGGAAAATAAGTAGTTTTTTAAAAACATTTAGTAATAACATAAGCAAATAAAAACTATTTACATATGTTCTTTTATACAGTTGAAACCAGAATTATTAGCCCCATTTGATTAATTTTTATTTATTTATTTATTTTTTTATATTTCCCAAATGATGGTTAACAGAGCAAGGAAATTTTCAAATCATGTCTGATAAAATTTTTTCTTTTGGATAAAGTCTTATTTGTTATTTGTTGGTTAGAATAAAATCAGTTTTTAATATTTAAAAAAAAAAAACATTTTAAGGTCAAAATTATTAGCCCCTTTAAGCTATATTTTATGATAGTCTACAGGACAAACCATTGTTATACAATAACTTACCCAATTACCCTAACCTGCCTAGTTAATCTAATTAACTTAGGGTGCTTTCACACCTACACTTTTGTTTCGGAACGTGTCTCGTTTGCCCAGTTAGCGCTGTTCAATTGGCATATGTGAACAGGGCAATCGCGCTCTGTTCCGCGCCAAAGTAATCGCTCCGAGATCGCTTGAATGAGGTGGTCTCGGCTCGGTTGAAACGAACCCTGGAGCGGTTCGATTGCAGTGAGAAAGCGATCCGATCCGAGCGCGGTTATATCACAGTGTTTTATGGATATGTAATAGGCTTACGGCTATATGAAGAGAGAATTATGAGTAGGGCGGGAAGTTTCGCGAGTCTCCGGATGCCCGCAAACGAGTGATGATCTCCCAGTAATCTCGCGTCTCTCTCCCAGTCCTCAAATAGGCATCGTCGCGCACCCTTCTCACCCCTCCCCACCGTGTCTCTCCTCAGACACGTCACGCGCGCGCACCCTGTCAATCACAACCAAACCACCACCTCTCCTGACAGCTGAGCGGGACGCTGCAAAATAAACCCTGACACTCTGACCAATGTAAGGAGAGTTTACTCGCACGTGACTTGTTTTAGCTCTTTTAGTCCGATTAGAAACTTTGCAGTGTGAAAGCGAACCGCTCCAAGAGCAAAGAGCAACAATGTAACAATTTTAATCTCTTGTTTCGGAACAACTGAATCGATTCACATGTGTGAAAGCACCCTTAGTTAAGGTTTTAAATGTCTCTTTAAGCTGTATAGAAGTGTCTTGAAAAAGATCAAGTAAAATATTATTTACTGTCTTCATGGCAAAGATAAAATAAATCAGTTATTAGAAATGAGTTATTAAAACTATTATGTTTAGAAATGTAAATAAAAAAAATTCTCCATTTAACAGAAATTGGAAAAAAATAAACAAGGAGGCTAATAATTCAGGGGGGCTAATAATTTTGACTTTAACTGTATATGATGCATCAGGCTTTAAGGAAAAAAATTCAAATTGAGCAAAACATGTAATTTTGTGCTGTTGCTAATATTTCTATAACATTTTTAGAATGTATGTTTTACCATGTGGCGTTTAACAGAGCAAGGAATTTTTTTTCTATTGTTTCTATTGTATTGTTTTAAACAGGATACATCGTTAAGCTGTGTTTTTGTTGACCATAAATGGGAATAAATCCTTGATCTCATTCCCCGTCTTTTTGGAAAGATCTACAAATATCGGCACTGTTGTTGGTTCTATTTCAAATTAATCTGTTTTTGAATTGATTGAGACATTGGATCAATGATCCGTTTATGAAGAGAGTCTTCAGCAATTTGGGTCACTGAATATTGAACATGGACTGGCTGTGGATGTCTTGAGTTTGAGTGACACATTTATTTATTTTTTACAGGCTGAAACCAGACAAAAACATAATCCCAATTTGAACTGAGGAAGATATTTAATGTTTTTTTTTTTATATTTAATTTTCTTCTTAATTGCAGATAATTGCTCAAACAGAGCCAAACGCGCAGATTGTGGTTTTCTCTGAAGGAAACCTTCTTCCCTGTACTGTCTCTTCTGATATGACATTAATGCAGGTAGCAGGACTGCTAATCCAGGTAAGAGGACTCTGATGACATATAGTAGTTAACATTTAAAGTTAATAAAACCTTTCATTAAAGTTGTCCATAAAGCTATTGAAAAACACCTATTCTTGCGTTAGGTCAATTTAAAAAAATAATATTTTGATTCACTTCAAATGTTGACTACTATAGCTCATGCTGTAACATTCAAAACATTTAACTTACCTAGTATAAAATGTAGTAAAAATCTTGTTTTTTTTTATTGCTAAATGTCCATGTAATAATTGCCTCATCAAGTAGTCAAACAATACAATTATTTATCAAATACCTTTTATTAAAGAAATAAAAAAACAATTGGAGTTAATTACATTAAGGAATTGTTAAATATATTTATTGTGCTATAATCATAATCTACAGTATATGTGCTTCTCTCTAGACTCCTGGGGGTAGTACAGACTGTTCTTTACCCATCACCTGGGCCTCGGAGAATGAGAAAACTGTGGACGTCTTTATCATTTTAACCAATAATCAAACCAATGGTAGAGAAAATCCAGCTGACACTCTGAAGATGTATAGACAGGTGAGTCAAGCTTAAGAGGAATGCATAAGATGTGTTTGTGTCCTAATAAATGGTTATTTATTATTTTTGCAGTCCTTAAAATAAAAAAAATACTTGTGATTACGCGTGACTAATTGCATACAAAATAAAAGATGACATTTACATAAAATTGTTTTTAAAGAATATATGTGTGGGCATTTATATATGTACACAGTACAAGCACATATACTACCTGACCAAAGTCTTGTCATCTATCTAAGTTTTAGGAACTAAAATTAAAACCTAGCCTTCTAGTTGAACATTTGGTATTAAAAGTGGCTTATAAAAGGCAAAGGCCTCGATTACGCATAATTTACCAAAACAAAATATGATCATGCGTTGATTTTGAATTATTTCATTAGGACAGTAAGGTCTGACTTTGCTTAGACAAAAGTCTTGTCACTGAACAGAAATAATGTACAGTATAGAATATAAAGTCATGGTGCAGTGAAAAAAGAATATTGTTTATGACTCCCATGAGCTTGGAGGACTGCATCCATACATCTTTGCAATGACTCGAATAACTTATTTATTAAGTCATCTGGAATGGTTAAAAAAAAAAAAAAAAACATTTTTGCAGGATTCCCAAAGTTCATCAAGATTATTTGGATTCAACTGCAATGCCTCCTCCTTCATCTTACCCCAGACATACTCAAAAATGTTCATCTATGATAACTGGGCCTGCCAAAAAATGATTTTTCCTTCACCTGACTTAACTGATTTCTGTGAGAATCTTGGGTCCATGTGGGTTCCAGTAGGTCTTCTGCAGTATTTGTGATGATTGGGATGCAGCTCAACAGATGATTCATCGGAATAAATCTGCATTCTGTCACTTTTCCAAATGACCAACTAAAAGTCAAGTTATTATTTGTTGCTCTTACAACTGGGATTGACGACAAGACTCTTGTCAGGTAGTGTAAATTATGTAAATAAAAAGTTTATATTTACATCTAATGGATTAGTCACGATTAATTAACTGCACTAATTCTTTTGTATGTTTGAATAAGTAAAGGTCTGAATATTAGTGTTTCACTTTTACAAAATAATCTTATGTTGATGAAATGGAAGAGTTGTTCTTCCATATTTTGGTATATTTTTTTGACAAGTTTTTTTAAACCTGAAACCTTTAACGTGTTTCTGTGTACATTAACTTTAATTTAGTTTATTAGAGAGAGTAGGTATTGTTAATACAAAGGTGCCATATAGTGCATTGATTCAATAATTTATATCGTTCTCTGATAAACACTTAGTAGGTTTAGGAAGGTTTAAAAAAGGTTTAATTTGCTAATTTATTACCTCAGAATATATCCCTAGAATCAGACGCTTGGATTGGACAATATTTGGACCAGTCATGAAAATAAATAAGCTCTCTTACTCGCATAAACACACACACACACACACACACACACACACACACACACACACACACACACACACACACACACACACACACACACACACAAACTGTTTATTCAGTTAAACATGAATTGTGAACTGTAGGCCTATGTAAGCTCGAAACAACTATTTTTATTACCTTCATCCGACTAAAGTCATAACTGAACTTAAACGGAAATAAGACACGTGGAGTATGCATATATTCATTCATTCATTTTCTTGTCGGCGGTTCATTCCGCTGTGCCGCCAACTTATCCAGCAAGTTTTTACGCAGCGGATGCCCTTCCAGCCGCAACCCATCTCTGGGAAACATCTACACTCACATTCACACCCACACTCATACACTACGGACAATTTAGCCTACCCAATTCACCTGTACCGCATGTCTTTGGACTGTGGGGGAAACCGGAGCACCCGGAGGAAACCCACACGAAGGCAGGGAGAACATACAAACTCCACACAGAAACGCCAACTGAGCCGAGGTTCGAACCAGCGACCCAGCGATCTTCTTGCTGTGAGGCGACAGCACTACCTACTGCTCCACTGCCTCGCATTATTGAAGTAAACACAGCAATCAAACTATTACCGTCATGTAGGACTTTTTGCCATATTTATATCCGCACATAGACATATACACGCATCGTGAAATGTGGAAGTTTTTTTCTTTCCATTTGGCATGCGTTATTAAATTCCATAACACTCACCAGTCCTTACTCCTTATTTGCGTTTAATACCCCAGTTTGTCTCGGGGGCATGAATGAAATGTTCATGAGTGAATCTGCCGAACTGCAGTTAAAATTACAGGAAACTCTTACATGAAAGCACTTCACGTAAACACCTGAATTATATTATTGTCTATTAAGGATAATAACTAGACTACAGATGTCCATGAAGGAGTAGTCAGTAGTGTCTTCTAAGTAAGTGAAGGACCCAGAAGGGCATCCTGCTGATATGATTTAGAAGGGCACTTTTTTTGTCAGACGCTCACCGGTTTGACTTTCATTCACCGTCGTTCATTTTCAAAAGCACCCAGTCCATTTATATTTGTATATGTTTTACGCGAACACATAAACTCTACAGGTGCCTGATGGTTAGATGTGGAGCTAACATTAATCAGATTCACTCTAGTGAACCATCTATGTTACCACATCACGTTTAATGTGGTAATGTCACAGTAGGATTACACACAGGTTCGCAGCCTCGTTCTCGCCACCTACAGTGCAATTCAGTCAGGTATACATCCGTGCTAAAATATCAAAGTGAAAGTCATCATAGCTAGCGTAGAATAAACCCAGCTCCCAACCCAACTTTGAGAATTTTTTTTTATTCGCCTGATGAGAGTCTCGTGTTATCGCCGATAATGACCCACCACTATTAAAAAGATATTTTAACAAACTGTGTTAATGCATTGTTAAATGTTTTACTAAAGTGGTGGAGATGTTTGATTAGCTAGGAGAGAGAAAGCTACCTGGGTGACCTATTTCGATAAATTAACATTAATTAAATAATATAATTTTACATGATAAAGGCACCGATAGATTTATTTAGAGTTCTATTTTGAAACTTTAATGTAAATGAAAACAAAGGCAGGAAATAATTTCGGCCTCTACATACGACATAGGTCTCAAATTCTATCCCTGGAAGGCCGCAGCTCTGCACAGTTTTGCTCCAACTCTAATCAAACAATGGTGATCCAACTAATCAAGGTGTTCAAGACTACTACAGACTATTAAACAGGTGTGAGTTGGAAGTGGTTGGAGGAGCTAAACTGTGCAGTGCTGCGGCCTTCCAGGAATTGAGTTTGAGACCACTGACATAAAGATGTGTTTTGGATGTTTAATTGGGATCCTTTTCAGGGTGTCCATGGGGTCTTAAAAAGAATTAAAAATTGATAAATCAATTTAGAGAAATTTAAGGGCCTTAAAGTATAAAAAAGTCTTAAATGCTTTTTTACAAGGTATTCATTTTTGTATCAGTATGCTAAAGTTTACATTTAATATTTGAATATTGGGAGGCTGTGTAGTTTATGAAATTAAACAAATCCTGCTAGATTTGACATCAAGCTGCATTTGTTTACTGCAGGAACCAGGGAAACTGTTATTCCTGCTGTTGTAACGGCGCCACCTGCTGGATTAACATTTTTATTCAGTATATAAATACAGTTTTAGCTTAGGATTCGCAAGTTAAAATGTTACTGGTTCAAACCTGAAGTGGTGATTAGGTTCTAAAATGTATGCAAAGAGTCTTAAAAAAGGTCTTTAAAGGTATTGAATTTCAGTTTCGTTCAACAATTGTGGAACCATTTGACATTCTACCGCATTGCTTAACAACATATATAGAAAACAATTTAAAGGCATGGCAGGCTTAAGCAAAGCCTGTTTATTTATTATAGCTTTATTTATTATAGCTTTATTTATTATAGCTTTTGGCTTTAGTCTCCCTGCCCTTCCCATTTTCAAAATAAGAGTCTCACATACATAGTATATTTAATTTAAGCTTAGATAAACTTATAAACAAGGAAACAATTATAAATTGCGTAATCTCACTTGGAAGTGCGATGCCAATCAAACGCAACTTGATATCAGGCCAATCAAACGCAACATTGAGTGTGCATATTAGGCATATAAGATTCTGACTGTATGATAACCTTGGATATAAATATCACATTTCACAGTATCACGGTATTGAGATTACTGCTCTAAAATATGTTCTTTTTAAACATCTGGGTAAAAAACAAAAACCTTTGTACACAATATATTTTAATTTGGGAAACATTTAAAATATTGTGGAACAGTAAACATGTCAGGCTAAATAATTCAAATAAATCATTGACTTCTGCTTTATTTGTTTAAATTGCACAGATTTTTTTACAATTTAAAATTGCATCTTTGGATATCTTTTCTGCTGGAGATACTTTGTCCTAAACTTTAAAAAAATGTAAATATAATAAATACCTTAGGAGCGGTATAGCAGAAAATTTTGACTGTCTCAAAACCTTGACTTTTCCAAATCATCCCGTGCCTTGTACATATTGATGATCCCATGTTCAACTTAAGAGTCTGTGTTTTGTTTTGTTTTGATTGTTCTGATTATCACCGAGAGTTTACACTCGAATGAGGAAACAATGGTGAGATTTAGGCTCACAGTTTTCTATTTCTATGTAATGATCTCTTATTATTCAGCTATGTATATCCAGATTTTCATTCTATGGCATTTTTATTTTATTTATTTGTACCATTACAAAACTTTCAACTTCTTGTTTAAAATTTATTTCCTGCTGAATAAAAGTATTACTTGTTTAATTAATAGTAATAATAATAATAATAGTTTATTTTTCATGTGAGTAATAACTTCCTTTTGAGATGATGAACACATTCCCTATTCACTGCGAGATTCATTGTGACTACTCTAATTTTAATTAAGCAATTTATTTTTTAAAACCTAAATAATTAAACTAAAATGCAACTCGTGCTACATTTTCAAAAAAGGAACTCAAATATTATTACTTATTTAGTAATTTAGTAATATAATTACTAGTAATATGTAACCTTACTCGTTACAAAAAGTAATATTATTAACTCAAGTTTCTTGTAATCCGTTACCCCAGCACTGTTTATCACAAAAAAACATGTCTTTGTTTTCTAAAAATGTTTTTTTTTTCAACATTGTGCAGCTTTAACATTCAGCATAAATATATGTTCAACTTAACCTCAAAATACCAGACAAAATCCTTTTAAAAACATCAAAATTATTAAGTATTGCAAAATAATAATTATAAAAATATTAATAATTATCATTATATAGAACAGTTTTATGTTTATGATTTTCTTTTCTTTTTTTTCAGAAAAGCTCTGTATTTTCAAAACTTATTGTGTGTGGGTTGATTGCCAACAACCTATCCATCGCTGACCCTGAAGACTGCGGCATGTTGGACATCTGCGGCTTTGACTCGCAAGCAGTGGATGTCATCCATAACTTTGCACTCGACATCTTTTAAAAGCTATTGATTTTGTAGCATGGGTTGTAGATTTTCTGAATGACAAAAAGACATTAATGCACCACCCATCAACATGCAAAAAAAAAAAAAAACATTGTAAGCAGGTAATCATGTTGTATGTTTCTACATTTTGGAATCAAGTCTCCAAGTCTAATTCGATATCCAGCAGGCTGGATTAAGTTGCATTGAAAATCAAGGGGTGCACATTTAAGACTTCATTCAGTATACTGTATATTTTCTAACCTGGTCCTGTGAAATATTTGCTTCTTCCCAAAAAGAGTGTAATCATCTTTTACATGTTTCTTTTTGAAAAGCTCATGCATGTCACTGACCTTCATTGGAAGCAATGTTCTGTATTTTAGAGGCCTTGTTCATTGCGTGTAATATTTTTATGTAATACGATGTCATGAATTATTACATATTGAGCTGAAAGTGCACCATAGGTCTTCCACAAAATCTGAGAGCTGAAATGCATTCGCAGTTTGTCAGTGAAATTGAAAACAAGCAATCTGATTCTCTCAGAAATTGATGTAGCCTAAACTACTAAACTCGTCGGTAAAGTTTTAATGTTGATATACCTCAAGTGTTTTGTGGTCCAGTAACTTGATATATGAGTGAAAATAACCTTTTATATAATTCAAGAGAGACTTCACTGAATATTTTACCGCTTACTCTGGCACATTTTCGAAGTCAATAATGCTACATGTATGTATTCCAAAATTGAGGAAAAAAAGAGGTATATGTTTGAATAGAGGAAGTTAATAATGGATCTTGCTTCTAGATTCATTTCTGTTCAGCGTTTTTTATGTTTTTTTATTTAGCATTTTCTATTGTTCTTTGTGCCTCTTAAGGTCAAATCAAGGTTGTAAGTTTGCTAACGCTGCTAGGATAATAATATCTATGTAATGAATTGTAGGCACAACTAACAAACACTAAAACGTAGACAATGACTGCTTGTTAGTTTTGAGATACAATACTGAATGTACCCTTGTTCTGTTTGTGTAACATTAGATATTATTTAATCGAAACCTTGAAGTATGAGGTAAATAAACGTGACAAATAATGAAATTCTGTGTTCAGATGGTTATTACACGTTGTCAATACAAAATAAAATATATTGCCATGCTAGTAAATTTGTCCCTGTATGTAACTCGATTGCAATCCACTCCAAAGTTTGTCCGTTTATATGTTGGAGTGTAAAACGCTTAATAACACATTACACTACATTTAAATGTAGAAAACTGAAGAGGTTATTCTTTAAAAAAATTTTAAAATTACGATAATTATTAAAGAATAATCAGAATAATGTATTTGTATTGAGGTGATGTGCTTAATTACTTTATAACATTATGCTATGTCGTTGGGATAGTAAGTTTGTGTACACTAAAATATGAATATAGTTGATGGCTTGACATCGGTACCTGAGGATTTTTGCTTTAGCTGTCTGAGATTTGCCTGAACTGTGCATACGTTTTTGAAAAGCTTAAAAATACATACCTATTGCTCGCCTGTGAATAACCCTTTTGTCGACTCTTTTCATGTCGTTTTCATCGCAGTTGAGGCACAACAATTATGATTAAAGAGCATTTGAGTTGATCATTTTTAGATAGGCACTATTCGAAGCAGCCCCGTTCTGAGAAGTTGTGGGGTCTTAAATAAAACACTCGTAATGAGGAGGCGCGATCATGGCGGACGTGTTGAGTGTTCTTCGCCAGTACAACATCCAGAAAAAGGAGATTGTCGCAAAAGGCGATGAAGTTATTTTCGGGGAATTCTCCTGGCCTAAAAATGTCAAGACCAACTATGTCATCTGGGGGTATGTGCGCGTTTGTTCTGTTGACTTATTCGTGTTGTTTTGAGCCGAGCTGGTTTAGCCGCTAATGCGCTAGTGATGGACTCGTGTGAAGAAACTCGTGTTGTGTACAAATGCTTACGTAAAGATAAATATGTTTCATGTGGAAGAAGGTGCCGATGGATATATGCACATGGTAATAATGCAACTAAGAATTTGGCTGCTCCGTAAAACATTGAGCTGTTTACATGTTCGTCTTTACTGAGGCTGCGCAAGAACTTCTCATTTGTTTGTGTTGCAACGTTGCTTTCTGGAGTGATCTATCCTTAAATCTAATAAAACGTTGACCTAAACATTTACTTGTAATCACGAAATGATGGCATTTAGGTGACATTTAAAGCACTATTTTAGCTGAATTAGCTTGTCGGATGATCCTCATAACCACACTTTTTGTTGTACCAAACATTTTCCCAAAATATTTACTATAAATAAATATAACAAATGTTAATTTTGTTTAAATAGAAGCTTATTACATCATATGTCATTAGGGAAAAAACTGTAACGTTAGCCTATTGTAATTTATGAGGCAAATAACAAACTGGCCAGCACATTCAACTTTCCTCAGTTCTTGGTCATTTGAATAATAAAAAAATTTAACAATTTATTAGCCTCTCTTGTAAAAGTGCTTATAGAGGTAAAGTTGGTTTTATATTTACACATTCAGACTTTCCCCTTAATAATAAAATTTCATAAAAGTATTATTTGCAAATTCTAAATAGCGAAATCATATTAGCAGCCAATGACTATCAAAGTACAACATTGTTAAACATTGTACACAGTTAAATAAACAGTGTTAATGTTGTTTTCAAGTCATACTTGTAGGTTATTTCAGACCGAATATTCAAAGTGTCGTGGTAAACAATATAGGGAGTGTCACAAGTTGTCATTGAACAAATGTGTGAATATAGCTTTACCTCTATAAAGTGCTTTACACTTTTTTTTTTATTGGTCATGTTTTTTTTTTCTCCATGAAAAAGGTCCAATATTTAGAATAAAAGTTACTTGTCAAAAGTTTTCTCTATTCAAAAACAATTCAGTAGCAGAAAGTTTGCTTTATGTCAGATGTTTTCGTGCACAGCTGGTTTTGGAATCATGAAAAATAATTGTTTGCATTTGTCAAAACTGATTTACTTAAATCACACCAGGATTTTGCTTGCTCTTAAAGCCCTTTTCAATGGGTTATTTTTACTATTTTTGATGACATAGTAGTCTAAATAATACATATGAGCACCTCTATGGGACAAATTCTGGACATTCTAATGCAGCGGTTCCCAACAGGGAGGTCCCCTATTGACCTTATTCTCCGCAGACGAGTGGGCGCTGCCATTTGAATTTTTTTGGCACGAGACTTCCGGTCTCATTCACTTCCATTCATTTTTAGACATTAAAAACAGCTCGTTTCGCTGTTTGATGTTGTAAACTGATATCTCCTTGTTATATTATTCTACTTGGTCTGTATAGTCATGCAAACATTTGTTTGTAGAGCAAGTAGTTTGACCTTTTTTGCCGTTTATTATTCCTTGTCATTTCTCCCATAGGCGACTGAAACGGAAGTTCTAAGACAATCGCGAAAACAGGCGCACTTCCGCATTTTAGAATAAGGTCAATAAGGGGGCCTTGGTGAGCTCTGGGGGCATCACGTCATATTTCTAAAAATAAAATAAAATAGCAGTGGATGATTAGTAGAGATCATGTTGCCTTTCATCCCTTTGCCGAACAATTTTTTTTTTTTTTTACAAAATTACAAATTTGTCCCTCGGAAAAAAGTCTCACTAATTTGCCTTCAGCAGCTAATACTGGACCGAGGTGAGGAAGCTCCAAACATTTTGGGTCGCAGAGCTAGCAATACTGGAAACATGAAATGCAGGAAATACCAAGATAAGTTACTTGAACTATGGTTTATTCCATTTACTCGAAGCAAAGAGTCCCTGCCCCAGCCATAGTGTATTATCTGAGCCAAAGTTCTTGCTAACAAATGCATGAGACCATTCATCCCCAATACCGTGACAAGCCCAAAGCATTTTTTGATCACAAGGAGCAAAGCTTATGTTTTTTTTTTTTTGTTACAAATGGCCTACTGATGTTTAGCTTTTATATTTTACATTAGTCTATTATTTGTGCATAAACATATGTAGATATGGTAATAAACATACTATTTGTTTGAATAAATTTTTTGTCTCACTTACTGCAAATTAATATGAGCGATAATAATGTGGAGGGGGTTGGGGGGGCTTACATGATTTTCAGAAAGAAAAGGGGGTCTCAGGCAAAGAAGGTTGAGAACCACTGTTCTAATGTACTGTATCATGATAACTTGCCACCTTAAATTTGTTTTGTGTGTGTTTGTTTGTTGTAGTGATAATTTATGTACACAGTCGGGTCAACTGTTCTTCCTCCTTGCATGTTTTTGTAAAGTTGTCTGTTGTGTTATTTGTGATAAACAGTGTTTGGGTTAATCATTTCACGATAACCGTTTTCAAGGTATACAACGGTTTGGAAAAGTCAAGATTTTAACTTCATTTAAAGAATTTAGACTGACATGTTTACTGCACCAAATAAATGTGTCAAAGGGGACTTGTTTTTTTTTTTTTACCCAGACATTTAAAAAGAGCACATATTAGAGCAGTAATGACAATACCGTGAAACTAAGCATCTTAAATCGACCCATGCCTAGTTGGGGTAACACATTGGTTGTTGCTAGATCTGATATGGTTGTGGCTGGAAGTTAACAGAAGAGATTTAAATTATCTATTAAATTTCCCATTAATTGTATTTGGGTCTACCCCCACCCCAACCCTACACCTAGAGCTGGGTGATAATTCGATATTGATAATTATCACAATGTATAATTTTTTGATAAAACAATATTTACAGTTCGATAATTGCTTGATAATATTTATGCACTATGCGTAACGCTGCGCAGACATTTTGCAGTCTGTCCTTCCGGATGCTGCACGCAGTATACAAGTTTACAGCCACACAGTGTTAGTTGCACTTAAGGAGTAAGAAAAAATTAAAATAAAAAAAAGGTCAGTCACAGACATTGTTGACAAGAAACGCCACTAGACTTCAGTAGTCTTGAGCTACTTGGGTTTTTGCAATCCGACACAAAAACAGCAAACTGCGCAGACGACTCATGCTATCAAAAGCAGGCAACACCACGCACCTGTTTCATCATTTAAAACAATACTTAAAACAATACTTATGAAGGTGCTAAGAAATTACAGACCTAAACAAGTGTTGGTAAACGAGCGCAACTACCCAGCAAAGTATCATGTCTTCATTTTCAAAAAGCTGTGCCTTACGAGGAAAAAAACCCAGAAAAAACAGACGAAAGATTCAACAGACAACACAATCTCAAACACATCTTAATGAACACCTAACGCTTGCTGTAAACTACAAGGTGCCTTATTTAAGGGCATTTGTTATGACATTAATAGGATATTTTGTTGTCAAGCTTGTTTCCTTTTTAATATTAAGATATTTGTTTTGAAACCTGTAATAACACTATTATCCATCATTGACAATAGTCACTGAAGAGAAATCAGATGCTCAAGAATAGGCCTAGGCGATATGGGCAAAATATCATATAATTTCTCGGTATTTTTGGAGGAATAACGGTATACAATATCTATCTGGTATTTTACCAAAAAATGGTTAATTGACAGTTAAAGCCTTTATTAAAACATTATTAACATCAACATTTTTTGAGCAAAATATGATTCAAACAAAGGGGTTTTCCTCTCTGTTTACAAATAAACAGCTGCACAAAAAATAACAGCTGCACAAAAAAAATAACAGCTGCACAAAATCTTTGATAAAATACAGTACAGGTTTTTCTCCTGCTTAAAGCTGTTGCACATGTTTAATTATAAACAAAATCTTTGATATATAAATAGGGTACTGTATTTTTTTCCCTTTTTTTTTGCAAACAACAAAGTAAACAGAGCCATAGAAAACAGAGCTACATTGTCAGCAAAAAAGCAACACTAGTAACACAACAAATAATATTGTAGGATTGTGAAGAACAACATTAAATGTACAGCTAAATGACAGCTTCAAGCACTGTGACGTGTGTGCACGCGAGTCAGATAGATTTCTCACCACACCGGCGCTGAATGTTCCTCCATGTTGCGTCAGTGATGGGTCGTTCTTGTCCTGATCTGACATTGATATTGGAGATAGGTCCGATATCAGTCCAAAAAAACTATATTGGACTGCTTTAAAAATCTCCGAAACAAGCAGTCTGATTCACTCTAAACTCCGTTACAGCTATTATATCCAGCAGCGTCCAGAGCCCACGTGATCACAACACTGCTTGCTGGCAAAGTCTCTTTAACATTTAACATGCTCTTCACTCTACGCTATGGTGTTTTACGATAGAAATCTATTTTGACGGTAGCACATGCTGACGCTATCGTTAACGTTTCTGGATTATTTACTTCACGTCAAGCTTTGACGCAAAACAATCTTTACATTGTTTTGTATAGGCTACTAATCAATGCAAGGCACTGAATGGCGACGTAGCGCTCATCGTACAAGCCTCAATTCGGTCATGGCATGTCGTGGTGCATCCAGCAGTGGAATATTATTTAAATCCTTATTTTTTACGGAGCGAAGCATCATCCACCCGCAGTTGTTTAAGGCGGGCACGAACTAAAATATATAAATTAATAACTTAATTTTTATATTTTGTTAGTTATCAACAGCATAAACAAGAAGAACGAATAACATCTGAGGTGAAGCTCTTTAAAAAGCCCGCTATAGATTATATGCTTCAGCGGCAAAACAATCCATTAAACTATTTTCACGGTTTCATTTTAATTAATTAACGAAGCGAGGTCTGAGCAGCATGAGCTGGACAGTCTTTATAAGCTATTAGCTAGACTGAAGGATGAGTGATAGAAGCTCACTGTGTAAATGGAGAGGCTCCCTGCATGTTTCGCCGTGATGTGCGATTTGTAAAATGAGAGTATGCATAGGGCTATTCGTACCAGTCTGTCAGACAAATTGGGTTAAACACCCGCGGACATCATGGAGATCTGTGCATAACAGGATTTTATGTGTCCCGCAATATGTAATGTCAAGAGGGTGAAGAAGGTAAACTGCACTCACTTGATGTAATGCATGGACATGTCTCATTGCGCAAAGCATAACTAAACTATAAGGTCTATCGATTAAAGCATTATCGACAATCAATAGATCATTAAGTAATCATTAGCATCCCTAAATAAAAGTATATTAAAGCATATTTCACCCTAAATTTACCATACTCACCATTAAAAGGAGAGTTCATTCAAAACTAAAAATTCTGTGGCCATTAAAGGTGCAGTAGGTGATCTGCCAAAATGCTAATCGCTTAGCATATTATCTTTGTACGGCGGGGAGGGACTGTGATTCAAAGGCACTCCCCCTGAAATCGCGAGCGCGCGCGCACCGCGCCACAGCAGCAGACAGACAACCCACTAGTTCATGTCATTCGCCAGTTAGTTAGTGCCAGCGCCGTGCAGGAATTACATGAAATACTTTGCCACACTTACATGCTATTTCAGAGCGAATATTCAGAGTAGCATGGTGAACAGTATAGGAAGGCTGTCATTGTTTAAAAATGTCCCAATGTGAATATAAAAGCAACTTCAGTTCAGTGAAGCAGGTTAGGCGGAATAGCGCTATTTACTGGTGTTTTGTTGTTAAACTAAATATAAATCTACGTTATAGATGCTGTCAAAGAACCTTATGAAACTGAAAATATCAATCTTTAACTGGGAGATTTCAGTGGCTGAACAACACGTCTGTGCATATAAGTCATTCATAACAAAACACAGTCTAACATAAAATAATTTCAAAACAGAACATTACCTGTCTAACAGTAATACTTCAGCCATGGTGTCGTCCTTCCTCCAGCGTGCTAAAGTAACTCCAATATTGATTCAGGTTTTTAAAAGTTTCAATTCAACTTTTGATTTCTCCCGGTCCGTCTCGTGACAGCGTGGCTGCTTTAAGGACGAATTATACCCACGCCTGGCTTTAATCGGCCCGAGCTCGGCTGTCCTTCGGTGCCTCCGGCTCCGACTCAGCATCTGCGAGCGGCCCGCAGCTCGCTCGGAGCGCATGCGTTTGTGATGCAGACGGGCACGCGCTAATGGCGGATCTGCGTGAACAGATGCGCAGAAGTCGGAATCTACATTTGCTGACAGACAGTCTGACCTGCATATCGGAATTAAGGGAGATGACGGTCCGACTCTATTTAATTGGATAAACATTTTTTAGTTTTATGCTTTACCCAGAATATAAAAATACATATAAACACATTTAGATCATTTACTGTAATCATTACTATTGGACTGTGAAGAGACTTTCAACCAGCACAACAAAAATGTTTCTGAAGACAATTACCTACTGAACCTTTAACTTACCTTTTATTTGTTTCAAACCGGTTTTATTTATTTTTTTCTGATGTTAAACAATAATATCCAATAACTTGTAGATAATGTCTTTGGTTGTTGAAAACTTGAACAGTAAATGCTGAATTAAGATTGTTCTTTTGTTTATTATTTTATTATTTATATTGTTAGACCGCTAAAAAATTTAACAAAATGTGTTAAAAGCAATTGGCATGCTGAAAATCCTATAAATTTAATAGATTTAAAGATTTGACATTTTTATCGTGATAATTATCGATATCGACTGATCTAAAAAAATTATCGTGATATTTGTTGGTCCTGCGATGCGACTGTTGCATATTTGTAAATTTCGATATCGATGCTGAAACAGTATATTGTGCAGACTTGATTGGGATATGATTATATTTTTACCAAATAATTTGAATAGCTCTATTTAAAAAGCTTTTATAATTTTAGACTTATTGGGATGATTTTTAAAGACAGCTGCATTAAATAATCTAAAAAATACAGGATGTATATGGATGCAATAAATCAAAGACCCAATTGAAATGTGGTTTTCTGCAGTCTAATAACGTTCAGGTACAATTTTTTTTTTCAACGGAATAACACTTTTTTTTTTTATCTTGTATAAAACATAATGAAGCTAAGTTTTGTTAAACTACAAATGAAGAGTTCAGATGCAAAAGCCGCTAAATGCCACTTCCATCAAAAATGAGATAATGACATCAAGTGAATGCTTTAGGCACGTAGTACACCATCAACAAATAGATTTGCTTCTAATCATCCAAATTCCAGTGTTAGTGCATTCAGTTGGCAAAAGCCTCTAAACACTGCTAGCCTATGCTATGTCCAGAGAACCAATCAAAAAGCGTGAATTTAATCATATGTTTTCTACGAAGCAGCACGCTGATATGCCAGCTTTTATAAGGAGACATATTCCCCTTTCGATTTAGATTTTAAAAGATGGAGTTTGATGAACTGGATGACTGACTGTCAGTGAATGGCAAATGAAAACATCCCTTACCTCAAAAGTCTTTGCATTATAAGAAAAAGAAAACAAAATGTACTGTCGGAAGTGTAGCATGCATTCATAACAATTTTTTTGTCTGATTTTAGTCTGATTTACTATACATTAAATGGCAACTGCATTTCGCGAAAGACGGAGTTAAGATGTTGTTCTGTCCACGTGAATGCTATGAGAATAAACAAGAGATGAAAAAGAGTCTAAGACCTAGAGTATGGTGGGAATGAATGAATAACAGCTTTTACAATTGTCCAAGAGGCATCCCCTTTTTTCCCAGTAGCCTTGTGTTTTATTTGCTAATTTAAGCTATTTTTTAAAAGATAAAGACAGTAAAGATAAACTAAACCCCAAATGTCAGAAATCACAACAGATAGTTAAGATTTAATTAATGTCAGTCTTAATGTTGTTGATTTATGCATTTACTTTACAGATTTCATTCATTCATTTTCCTTCTGCTTTTTCCCTGGTTTATCACAGCGGAATGAACCACCACTTACTTTACAGATCTATATATATTTTAAGTTTCAGGTGGTTTGTTTGTGTAATGTGTTATGTTTGGTAAAATAATTTCTATTTGCATCCTTATTGATTTTCAAGTAAATACAAGTAAAGTCTTGTTCCAATATGTGGATTAAGAGGGTTTTTACATAAAAAGCAGAAGTGGATTTAGCTGGTTTTGACACGATAGGAAATTTTACCTAGTTAAAAAACAAAGAATTATCTAAAGCAGGGGTCACCAACATGGTGCCCACGGGCACCAGGTAGCCCGCGAGGATCACATGTGTTGCCCGCAGGCCTGTTCTAAAAATTGCTCACCATATCACCACTTACCAGTAAGCTCCATCTAATATAGAAGTAATCATTTAAAAAATGTTAATATTTGCAGATATATATATAAAAATAAAGTGTTGCACATTGATACATTAAATATAGGGTATTTCCTACCCTGTTAAATCATTGTTGAAATTTGTTATTTGAGAAGTGTTTATCAAACTGGTAGTCCTGCACATTGATCGGTACCCAAGAAGTAGCTCTCAGTTTCATAAAGGTTGGTGACCCCTGGTCTAAAGTGACATTTGCAGAAAAAAGTTTTTTTTTTACTAGCTTGTAACCTTATCATTACATATAAAATGAAACATCTGAACCTTATCAGTGGAGCCTGATAGAAAATGCTAATTTACAAGAAAAAAAAGTTTGATGGATTTAGAGGGTTTTGCATCTGAACTCTTTAAATATTATTTCTTACACAAATGGTTTAAATGATCTTGAAACCTCCCTCAAAGGGATGAAAATAAACTAAAACTGGACTTGCATTGCAGATCCTGTGATGTGACCATATTGAATTGGCATATTATGATATCAATGTTAAAATGATTATATTGTGCAGCTTTTACATTTTGAAAATGTGTGGTGCAAAGTTTAATTGAAAGAAAAAAAAGTAATATTTTTACCATTTTTTTAAAATAGCGTTTGCATTAATTTTATGCTGGTTATATTTTTGGGGGTAAAAAAAATGCTTACATAAACAATGATAATCATCCATTTCAATCTCATTACAGAACTGGAAAAGAGGGACAACCTAAAGAGTACTACACTCTTGATTCCATTCTCTTCCTGCTTAACAATGTCCATCTTCCTCACCCCTCCTATGTGCGGAGAGCTGCAGTAAGTAAACTTTTCAATATATATTGAATATAAATGCACAGTTTTGTGTTTAAAGTAGGGTTGTCAGAGGTATTAAGTTTGTTGCCAGTCATTACTGAATTTTAAAAATATCCATTTCCCGCTAATATGTGAATGCGTTCCCTAATACTGCTCATTGGCCATTGTGCTCGTGCTTAACAGAAATGACTGTGATTGGGCTTGAAGGTCATTGGTTCACCACTTTTCACCAAGTGAAAACACAGATACACAGACACTGAATTGTTTCACGTTGATCAGCTGGGGCCTCATGTATCAACGCTGCGTACGCACAAAAACTTTGCGTACGCCAGGTTTCACGCTCAGAATCGCTCACGTTTGGATTTACTAACAATGAACTGAACGTGGGAATTTGCGCAGGTTCACGGCAGCTTTCTGGCAGGCGTACGCACATTTTTTGTGCGTGTCTGTTTTATTTCCATTGGCGACTCCTAGAGGCAGTTGTGTTAAATTCTTCTCTACAAAGTGTCTGATCCTTGCAATGGCAGCTGTATGAGACGGGTTCATATAGTAGGTATGTAAGATTTCCATACCATACAGTTGACCAGCTAAACATTAAAGCATAATTTGCAGCGGTCGCCTGTTTTCCCAATGTAATCTGAGCTATCTACTGCACGCACATTGCTATAAAGACACTATGTGAAGATAAATTTGCATGCGTGAATCAGAAACATTTCCATTCAATAAATGTGCAAATAAAATATGATGCACAAACTTATTGATGATTCCTACTGGTCTTTCTCGTGATAAATAGTGGGCAAAATCTGATATGTAGCGGGGAAAAAAAAGAAGAATGAATTCATCAGACGCTGGATTCGAGCCGAGTTTATGCTCGAACGTGTCAGTTCATGATCATATGCTTCTTATGAGGTGCGCCACTGAGACTGCGAAGGGTTCTGCAACATTTTACAGATATAAACCACACTATTTCTTTTTTAAATGCACTCAGTGCGATGTTCAGACCCAACTGTGTTAACCGTATCAGCTAAACTCTCCGACTCTATTTTTTTTCTTTTGTTGTTAATTCCGCCGAACAAACTTGCAAATAACATCGCTTTTCTCCGGTCTACCTCCGAAAGCAGCACCTCCATTTCACATTCTGTTCAAAGTTTCTCTTTTTGCTTGCTTTTGCCATTGCTTTTTCGTTGGGTTTTGACATTAGCATAGTCATTAGCATATTCATACGGGGGAGGAGGCAGGGAGGGGTTTTGTGCTCGTGCATGTTGCGCTCAGTTTCACGTTCATTCAGATGTACAAAAGAATATGCGTGAGATTCGGCGTACGCAGTGTTTCATACATCTGAATTTTTTTCTGCGTACGCACATTTACAGCTTTGTGCGTACGCAATGTTTTAGTAAGATTTCCACGCAAGTCTTCGTACATGAGGCCCCTGATCTGTCTTTGAGCTGAAATATGAGCAATCCACTGATGCATGGACTGATCTATGTCTGTGTATCTGTGTTTACATTTGGTGAGCAGTGGTGAATCGGTGACCGTCACATGCCAAACAGAATGGACTGTAATTGGTTGTGAAGACACACAACCAATCAGCGATGTTTGATACTATGCTCAACAGTGCTCAAATGTTAGCGGGAAATGAATTTGAAAATGGAAATGGAATGGAAACATTTTGAGTACCAATTGGTACCAAACTCGATACTTACAACACTAGTTTAAAGTGTATTTCAATTCTGTATACGTCAGTTGTCACATTATTTAATTAAACATCACATTATTTAATTAAACATCAATTCACTTTAGGGTAGGACTGGGTGATATCACATTGTATCACAATATAAGTCTTCTTTCCTGATAACGATATATCATTATATATCCAATCAGTTAAACTGAGTTTAAAATAGTTAATTGTTAGCCACCTATTTAAATTCTATAAATGCAAGTTCTTTTAACTTTCTATTGTCAGGACAATTATAGATGTGTGTATACACTTTTTGTTTAATCTAACTTTAACAATAAAAAAGTAAACCACTTGTTATGTAGATAAATGCATGCACAACGAGTTGAAGTTCACAGGTCAGCAGTTAACTATACATCGATGAAGAGTCTTAAAGAATAATTAAACCATATTAGTAAAAAGAGTGTTATTACTTATTTTGCATATATATTAATCTTTAATTCGACTAGCTGCCAACATTCGCTGAGATCTGTGAGATTTTTATATTCCATTAAATTAAAAACCGTCATTTTCGATGCTCTGGTGTAAGCTGAGTGCGTAGTTTTTGATTGGATATTAATAATCTGTCAAATGATTTGTCAAAGCAAACGTGGATACTACTGCCACAAAAATACAGAATTTTTTGTTTTACAACAAGCATTTTGGCTGCAGCAGGAATTGTTTTCATCGGAGACTTTCACCTGCTTCCTTTTTTTGTCAGTTGGGCTGCTTCTCAGTTGAAATAAATGATTAAGCATAATATGAAACATCAGACACTTATTTCCTCCATATGTAATGCATTTTTTCGTTTCAATATATATTTTTATTCTCTTTGTTAATCATCTGGTTGAAAGCTATTAAGTGCATGATGCAAAAAGTTTCTACTATGATGCAAAAATAAAGCAAATCACACAAGTATCTTTGTTGTAATTATCATACATTATACCAAAAATATAAGCGTTGAATTTTAGAGGTCAGCTCAAAACATTTAGACAGTTTGAATTCTAAATTATAACTCTAGCAGGCTTTTGTTTTTGCCAAAAAGACATCTTTCAACTTGTCACCTTAATCTCTATGAAATATATTAACAAAATATGGAATATGGATTGCACTTGTTTGCTTTTTAAAGTTTTGTACATAGGCCTGTCACAATAATCAATATATTGATTTATCATGGAACACATGGACAAGACCTCAATATTTTGACCTGCAGTATCATCCATACTTAACCAGTGTCAGCAAGAGCTGTACGCACAGCCTTTGTCATCTTATCCAATCTATAATGAAGGTGTCAGGGTCAGTCTGGGTAAAAAGCAAACTATAGTATTTATAATAAATTACTGTAGTATATTTTCATATTGGTACCTAGCAACTGAAAAGAGATCTGGTAGAGCACAGGTGTCAAACTCAGTTCCAAAAGGGCCGCAGATCTGCACAGTTTAGTTCCAACCCTAATTAAACACACCTGATCAAACTAATTGAGTCCTTCAGGCTTGTTTGAAACCTACAGGTTAGTGTGTTGGAGCAGGGTTGGAACTAAACTGTGCAGGGCTTCGGCCCTCGAGGAATTGAGTTTGACACCCCTGTGGTAGAGGATGTGGCCTGTTCAATGTCCTTTGCCTCTCTGTTTAAAAGTCTAAATTGACTTTGTTAAAGGTTCCATGAATTAAAATAAAGTTTTTTAGATGTTATCAGTATTGTTAGTTTTTAAGATATCTATTATCTAGTGTGCTCCAAAACAGTGACAATTCGTGTTTAGAAGATATAAAACTGAATACTTGGTCACTTCCGCCTAAAAGGATCAACGGTTTTATTCACATCACCTCGTACATCAAATGCTCTCTAGTATCTGACATGTCTCGCTCCCTTTGAGATGCTTTACATTTGCTAAAGGAAAATGCCATTGGCTGTTTTTTTAAAGGGGGGAGGGGCTACATTATGCCCCACCCTCTCCATGTTTTGGTTAAGATTACGCCAAGTATTGAATAAATCAATGCACGTTTCAAAGCACTTCATGGGACCTTAGAACATTTTACTTTTTCTTAGTTGTTGGTACCATGTTCTTGTTACCATTGTCTATTTGTTTAGGTTATATATACATTTTCACAATCTCATTCCAATGCCTAATTATAATATTGCTATAATTATATTGACTAAGAATAAAATATTATCTTTCTTTGAAAGAGTGCACCTCCATTATAAAGCTACTATGTTCATACTTGCATTATATAATGAGTGGCATAAATAGATTTTAAAAGGACAATAATATCATTTATCGCAATAAATTGTGGTGCAATATATCGTACAACAAAAAATTCAGATGGTGACAGGCCTATTTGTTCATAAAAATATATATAATTAACTTGTTGTCCTCATGTCTTTTGCAGTCTCATGCTTTTTACTTTCCACTGCCCACAATTCATTTTCAAGTAAACAATTGCATTGTCAGCATTGTCCAAGGCCTAGTTCAACAATTACATATATACTACTTTTTTTATTCAAAACTAATTCCTTTTTTTTTTTTTTAATTGGGAACTCTTATTGTCAATAAACGGGAAATATGATTGTTAAAAAAAAAAAAAAGGTTTCATTTATAGTGTAGTTTGTGAATATTGTGTGCTTCTTTTTTTTCCTCTGAATACAGACAGAAAACATCCCTGTTGTCAGGCGACCCGACAGAAAAGACTTGCTGTCTTATCTAAATGGAGAAAGCTGTAAGTGTGAAAAGCAAATCAGTCATTACAGAATTCAAGCTCAATCATAAAGGAACACAATTATAGTGAGTCTTTTTACCAACTCTATTTTACAGCATCATCAACGAGTATCGACAGAAGTGCACCCATAGAGATAGGTCTACAAAGGCCAACACAAGGTATGTGGATTTGTGTGTTTTTGTTACAGGAAATCATTATCATGAATCAGAGCAGATCTGTATTCCAGTACAAAAAAAACTATATGAAATAGCCACAAGTGCCTCAATGTAGAATCACCAAGTTAAGAATCATTTTACTGATAATTACAATATTTTAACAGTTAAAAGGGCAGCAGATGAAGTTTCGTCAGAAGCAAAAAAGCCTCGAGTTGAAGTAAGATTTTAAAACTTCAAAAAAGCCTTGTCTTTCTATCTGAAGTCTGTGTGCATATACAGTATTTGTCACTCATATTTGTGCATCTATTTCCCCACAGGATGAAGAGCGTGTGCGTCTGGATAAGGAGCGTCTGGCTGCTCGTCTCGAGGGTCATAAGGAAAGCATTGTGCAGACAGATCAGATCAGGTATGATCAAACTCATTAACTGTTTTGAAGGGCTTATGGCATCTTTTTTTTTTCTGAGTTTGAGGATTTGTGTTTTTTTATGTTCAGTAAAAAAATAATATGGAAGAAAAAAAATATTTAAATTATATATATATTTTTTATTTTTTTTGGAGATCTATTTTTAAATAAATTTTTAATAAGTAAAACGTTATCATTTAATTTCATCCATTTAGATCATCATAATCATAGGTAGAACTGTGCATGCAGCACACCTTTACCATGTTGAAATGTAACAGAAAATTGTGTGATAAACACTTGCCTAAATGCATTAATTATAAATGAACACATGGGTATAGCATGATAACAACAGCTGTATTTCAGTTTGGATTTTGTATTTATATAAAATGTAATTAAGTATTGTAATTATGTTCTATTACTTATTTAACAAGGCTTGAAATTGCAACTTTTTTTGGTCACATGGGCCTGAAATTTATGCAACCTCAAAATATATGTAATTTTTGCGAGTGCATAAAATTGTTGCCGTGTGACATGTTTTTACTGCAAAAAGTTTACTGCATGCACAGATATAGGGAACCTTCACGCAGAATGCATCTTTGCACCTAAAAGATGCAAGACACAACAACACTCAGGAATGGTTTAAAACCGTTGTAATGACAACTTGCTATAGTAAACAATAGCCCGCAGTGCTTGGCACACTGCTCTGGAACAGATGACACGTCAAACAGACACATTGCTCCCGTCAAATTTCCACTTGTTTTTCCTCGATATCTTAGGTCCAAATAAATTGAAAGAGCGCTTTTAACTTTTTCCCCCAGCCTCCCGCTGGCCTACAGTTACCTGTACTAGTGAATGCTGCTCTCATTGGCTGTGGGTGATCGCTGAAGTTATTTTCAGTCAGAACACATTTCACACAGCATGATTTAAATTGCTGACAGCCCCAGATATTTACCATACCAAATATCTCACGGGTGTCTGTGACCATCGGCGATTCTCTCATATTGCGTCCTTGATAGTTTATACTGTGTGATTGTCACTCACATGAACGAGAACTGATTTGCCTGTGATTTCAGGCATGTGTCTGTGATTTCTCAAACTGTCGGCGAGTCAAAATAAGGGCTAAAATCATGCAGTCTGAACTCTGCATAAAAGTTAAAAATCTTAAAAAAAAATGTTGACAAACGTTCGTCAAGTGCATGTTCATGTAAGAAAAGATTGGAAAAGTAGAGCGTTGCATTAGAAATACACAAATGGATTGGTTAATATTATCTGTTAATCATTCAATCAATGGCTTCAGATGACAGGGACCTACTACTTTAAAGGCTGAAGATGAAAGAATAAAAGGAACACTGACAGATTTCTTTCAGAAACCACCTAAAGTTACAAATAATGGTGCTTCTGACAGTAATCATTAATTCACCTTAAACACTTTTTTTTAAAGAGAGTGGATAAATGACTAAGCAGCTTCATTTACACTTTGAAAATGGCTAAAGCTGTTTACCATAATAGTCTGTCGGTTTGCAGATAACCGAGTTTGTTGCATCTACACATTTTAAGTGCAAGAGGTTCTATTTAATCCTCCATTTAATCGTCAAGATGCTCTCTGCGTGCAAGGCCGTTGAGCACATGCAGACTTTTTCATTTTTTTTATTAGCTTTGATTTGTGTTGATTTCAAATCCAATGAAAATCTTAATGTAAAACTTGTAGTGGTGCTCTTAATATTTGTTGTGCATGACCATTTTGCCTGGTGCTCCTAAATTTTTGAAGTCGAGAGCAGCCGTGCTACCAAGCAAAAAGGTCATCTCAAGCCCTGTTTAATTTATGTCCACTAGAGCTGCACAATTAATCGTTTAAAGATCTCGATTCGACCCCCTAGATGATCTTAATCCAGCATTTCTATGATTCTGCCAATCCTATTTTCAAGTTCAGGAGAGAAGAAAAGGCGGCTGCACGAGTCTTTTCATTGTTTCACACACGTTGCTCAGTGACATTGACACCTCTAAATAATGTTGAATGAGTCACATACTGTATTGAAAGGTATAATTCAACTTAAAATGTCATTTTGTCTTTATATAATGATGTTTTCGTGGCCGGAAAATCACACGTGACGTGAGCTGTTATCACAGAAAGGGCGTGCGCTCTCTACTTAATAATAGACGCACGCGTCTACTTCAGTGAACAGAACCTGTATATGTTGCGAGTAACAGGTAATACAGTTGTAAATAATATTCAGTTTGTGGAACAGAGGGATCATTTGGGAGCAACACGCGAAGTATGAACAAGCACTCAGCAGTCAAAATGAAACCGAAAGTGTGCACTTCATTTAAATGATCATATAGCATTTTAGAGTTATGATTACAAGCATTTGATGTTTTTTCTTTCATAGCGAACCCACAGTTGTACGTGAAAACAAATGTTTACAATGTTAGTATAACTTCTCTAGCCTATATATTGTTGAATATAATCTGATAATGGCAAATGTCTGATTTTACCAGTGAATAAATTTGTCTAATATAAAAGATTGCAAGCATATGTTTCAAACATTATAATTCAACATCAAAATTATTATGATTAAAATAGAATTATTTATAGAAACCAGTAGACCTATACATAATATTATTATCGATGTTGTGCCATATGTTTGTTTTTACCATACCTTTATTTTACATCTACAGAATCGTGAGAAAATCGTGATCTTTATTTTAAGCAAAAAAATCGCAATTCTCATTTTAGCCAGAATCGTGCAGCTCTAATGTCCACATTTAATAATAAACATATTTCCCAATCCTGCCACAATACCATGGTTCAGCTACTGGTGCCCCCCGTGGGGACCCGGGGTAGAATAGGTCCCTAGCACCCCCTTGCTGATCGTAAGAGGCGACAAATGGGGCAACTTGTTGGCCGTGAGTTGCGACTCGTGTCAGTGGAGGAAGAGATCCTGGTGCTTGAGGATTTTGGTTTGCTGCGGCTACCACTTATCCAACACATCACTTTGGCTCCTACTTCATTTAGACGAGAGGTTGGAAAGGCCCATTCCAATCAATCGGCTTGTCAGGACTTGCCCTGGAACAATTTTGGAATTACAATCAACCATAAAGTTTTCACTCCTTCCAGAAGGCGCTGGCGTAGGGTCAATTGAGCATTATAGACCTTGTGTTTATATGCTTAAGTATACCATTTCTGTATCCTTGATGTACATCCAGTGGATGTCCGTGGCTCTGTACATCCCATTGTAGGACTCCGAGGTGGGTGAGGAGCAGAGATGATGAACAAATTTCTACTTAACATGGCAAAAATCCAAAACACAAAAAAACGAATACTGGATCAAGATTTGGAGGTTGAACCTACAACTGATTTAATTTTCTCTTCTGAAAATGAAAACTGGCAAAGATTTATCTTATTGGAATCTCTGACTGATGATATGCCCCTTACCAAACTGTCCCCTTTCGCAATTCACAAAGGAATCACAGGAATTGCAGGAGCAGTAAAAGATATCAAAAAGCTGCGATCTGGACAAATTTTGGTGGAATGTGCTAGGAAAGCAAACTCAGGGAATTTACTACGAGCAACAACTTTGGCTGGAATTACTATGAAAGCTTACCCTCATCCTTCTTTAAACAACAGCAAAGGTGTAATTCGTACCAGAGAACTCCAAGATATGGACGAAACTGAAATTGCGTCTGAATTAAAGCAACTCGGTGTAATTGATGTCAAAAGAATGATCATCAAAAAAGATGGACGGATGATTAAAACAGGAACATACATTCTGACTTTTAACAGACCGCAACCACCAGAGAAAATCAAACTTGGATATCTAAGTGTCACTGTGGACATATTCATACCAAATCCATTGAGATGTTTTAAATGCCAGAAATTTGGTCATGGGTCTGCAGGATGCAAGAATAAGGCTGTTTGTCAAAATTGTGGTGAGGATGATCATGAAATGAACTGCACAAAACCCTCTAAATGTAAAAACTGCCTTGGAGATCATGCAGCTTCATCAAAGAATTGCCCCATCTGGCTCAAGGAGAAAGAAATACAGAAAATCAAACACACAAGGAAGGTGAGCTATCTTGAAGCTCGTAAGATAGTTGAAGGACTCCCTGCCTTTAACTTGAGTAAGCCCTATTCTGCCGTTCTCACACCAAAGACACAAACAACTAGTTGTCAAACAGATCTAACTTGGTTATCCAAAGACAAACCTCAAACGATAAGCAGCACAAAAAAATCAACTTCCCAAAAAACAAAGAATGTGTACATTCAAACCGGTCCAATTCAAGACTCATGTCTGGAACAGAAAGAATCAAAAGTGAAAAAGAAAACTCAAAGCACAACAACTCAACAGTCAAATCAAGATAAATGTCGATCTAAAAAAAAAATGATGACAATCCTAAAGATATTGAAATGACTGACACTATGCCTAGTCGTAGTCGCAGTCTCTCACCCAAGTGTAAAAACAAAGGACCTGCACCTGTCTTTCCCACTTGAGGATAAACAGTCATATAATACAGTGGAATTGTAGGGGACTGAAAACTAACTTTGCAGAGTTACAGCAGTTGACTGCTGTTTTTAACCCACTTGCTTTTTGTATTCAGGAGACCCACTTATCTCCAAATGATTCCTTCAATTTTAAAGGTTTTAAAATGTTTAGTATATGTGGACCAAATTTACAACGGCCTTCTGGGGGATCAGCTATCTTGGTGAAAAATGATATAATTCAGAGTCAAATTGCATTGGATACCCAGTTACAAGCAATAGCAGTTCAACTTACTCTACATAGAGCTATTACATTATGCTCTATCTATATTCCCCCTCATGATGCTGTGATACCCCTAGAACTGGATAAACTTGTTTCACAATTACCCACTCCATATATACTTATGGGTGATTTTAACAGCCACAATCCTTTATGGGGCGAAGACCGATGTGATGTCAAAGGAAGAAAAATGAAAGTTTTTATAGAAAATAATGACTTGTGTCTACTGAATGATGGAACAAAAACATATCTTCATCCAGGCCATGGTACATATACTGCAATTGATTTGACAATATGTAGTGCTGATCTTTTTCTTGACTGTTCATGGAGGGTCTGGGATGACCTGTGTGGAAGCGACCACTTTCCAGTTTTACTCACATTTCCACAAATTGATGTACAACTTAGACCCTCAAGGTGGCAACTCAAGAAAGCAGACTGGCTCACTTTTCAAACTATGTGTTGCGAAAAATTTATTTCAGCAAACCAAGAAAATCCAATCTCTATAGAATCCTTCACTCAGCAGTTAATTGCCATAGCAGATGAGACCATTCCAAAGACATCAACAAAACCGAAACGAAAGACCAATCCATGGTTTAATGAACAATGCAAAAAAGCTATTGAAACAAGGAAAAAGGCTGAACGTGTTTTTAATAAACATCCATCTACTGCAAATTTTATTCGTTTTAAAATTTGCAGAGCCCAAGCTCGCAGAATCATAAACGAAGCAAAGAAACAAATTTGGAAACAATTTGTTTCAAGTTTAACTTGCTATACTCCCATGAAGAGGATCTGGAACATGATTCGTAAAATGAAGGGAATGGAAAATGGATCTCGTATACAACACATTAAAAAACAAGGGATACTTCAGACCAAGGAGATGGATATAGCAAATACGCTGGCTGAATCCTTTGGAAAAAACTCATCAATAGAAAACTGCCTTCCTGAATTTCAGTTAATACGAGCACAGCAGGAATGTAAAGAACTAAATTTTAGTTCTGATAACAAGGAAGTATACAACCAACCTTTTAAGATGGAAGAATTATTAAACTCCTTAAAATGTTCACATGATACAGCTATTGGTCCAGATAAAATTCATTACCAGTTCTTAAAGCACTTGCCATATAGTTCATTATGTCTTTTATTGGATAGTTTTAACCTTGTCTGGTCTTCTGGTAAAATACCAGCTTCCTGGAAAGAAGCAACAGTAATACCTATACCTAAACCAGGAAAAGACCCCTCTGATCCAAATAACTACAGGCCAATTGCTCTAACCAGTTGTTTATGTAAAACTATGGAGAGAATGATTAATAACCGTCTTGTCTGGATACTGGAATCAAATAAACAATTAACTGACTACCAGTGTGGATTTAGACGTGGAAAAAGCACGTTGGATCAATTAATTCAAATGGAAACCTATATCAGAGACGGATTCATCAGGAAAGAACATGTTGTTGCGGTCTTTTTGGAAAAAGCATATGATACAACATGGCGGTATGGAATATTAAAGGATCTTTACAGAATGGGATTTAGAGGAAGGCTTCCTATCTTTATCTCAAACTTTCTCACTAGAAGGAACTTTAGAGTTCAAGTGGGAAATTCTCTATCAAATGATCACAAACAAGAACTTGGAGTTCCTCAAGGAAGTATACTCTCTGTCACACTCTTCAGCATCAAGATAAATAGCATTGTGGAAATCATTCGACCAGACATGTTCTGCAGCCTTTATGTGGATGATCTTTGTATCTGCTACAGAGGGAATAATATGAGCACAATTGAAAGGAAGCTACAATTATGTATTCACAGAATTAACCAGTGGTCTGTTAAAAACGGTTTTAAGTTCTCTAGAACCAAAACTGTTTGTACACATTTTTGCATCCAGCGATCTGTTCATCATGATCCAGAACTTTTTATCAACGGAGATCCGATCAAAGTTGTTAAAGAAATCAAGTTTTTAGGTCTTCTTTTTGACAACAAAATGACTTTTATCCCTCATATGAAGTTGTTAAAAAACAAGTGCTTGAAAGCTATGAACATAATCAAAGTGTTGGCAAAAACTAAATGGGGAGCAGATTTAACTGTACTTTTGCGTCTTTATCGAGTTCTCATTCGATCCCGTTTGGATTATGGGAGTATAATTAATGATTCTGCCAGGAACTCGTATAAACAGATACTCAATACAGTACATCATCAAGGATTACGGCTTGCTTTAGGAGCATTCAGAACATCACCTGTACAGAGTTTATACACTGAAGCCAATGAACCTTCTCTCCAAAACCGACGGCTGAAACTCTCATTACAGTATGCTGTTAAATTAAAAGCAAATAAGAACAACCCAGCTTATTCTGCAGTATTTAACCCACAGTTTTTACAGTTATATGCAAGTAAGCCAAAAACCATCAGACCATTTGGTGTGCGCATTAACCCACATCTACAAAATTTAAACATAAACCTGGACATATTAAGTCAAATACACTTCAGTGCCCTGCCTCATTGGACTCTAAAGAAGCCCATAATCAATATGGATTTAGGACATCAGAAGAAAGGAGTAACTCATCCCAGTGTTTACAGACAACATTATTTGGATATTAGAAGCCAATATTCTCAGCATTCACCTATTTTTACAGATGGCTCTAAGGTGGAAAATAGCGTAGCAGCTGCAATGGTAACTGGTCAACAACATTATGGAATCAGTCTGCCTAAAGAATGCTCCATATTCACAGCTGAAGCCCGCGCTTTACTTTTAGCATTGGAGTATATAGAAAATGCCCAACAAAAGAAATCCATCATTTTTACAGACTCTAAATCATGCCTCCAAGTTATGGAATCTTCAACGAATGATCATCCTTTGATTGATAATATTTTAACTAAAGTTCACCAACTACAAAATCAGTTTTATCACATCATTTTTTGCTGGGTTCCAGGACATGTCGGACTTTTAGGCAATGAGCGAGCTGATGCAGCTGCTAAAGATGCTTTGAAGCAAGTAGTGAACAAATGCCAAATTCCTCCGTCAGAGATGAAACCTTTTATCAACGCTTACATTTTAAACAAGTGGCAAAAGGAATGGGATGCATTAGAAAACAATAAACTACATGAAATCCAACCTGAAGTTTCACACAGAATTTTAAGACATTTTAAGAATCGATTTGATCAAGTAGTTTTTACCAGATGTCGTATTGGGCATACGAGAATAACACATGGTTTTTTGCTCCAAGGTGAAAACCCTACTCAGTGTTTGTATTGCAAAACTCCTTACTGTAAAACATATTTTACTGGACTGTCCTGCTTTTACTGATTCCAGAAGGACTTTTTATGAAATGAACTCTTTTAAGGACATTTTTGACAAAGTAACACCCGAAAAGATTTTAGAATTTTTATCATGTATTAACACAAAAAATCTTATTTAATTTATGTTTTATTTTGTTTGTTGATTTTTAAATTGTATATTTATTGTTGAAAGATTCCTGCCATGAAGATAGCCTTGGTTGCTGACATGGCACTAAATAAAAAATACATTACA
This sequence comes from Danio rerio, assembly GCF_052040795.2. Lineage (NCBI taxonomy): Eukaryota > Metazoa > Chordata > Actinopteri > Cypriniformes > Danionidae > Danio > Danio rerio. The sequence continues at coordinate 12,684,752 of NC_141022.1, forward strand.
TTACATACAGCTACTGGTGCTACTGTAAATCAATATCCAATAATCCAATTGGATATCCAATGGACTCCTTACTGGTTTGTTCATGGCACAGTTTATGTTCTTTAGAAAATTTAGAAAAAACAATTTTCTTAAGAGCTGGTCACGTAATCGCAAGACTTATCTGCATATAAACAAGCACATTCACACTATTTAGCCTCCCTTAAACTGCTTATTATCTAGAACATTTTCGATTGATTATCTTGTTAATTATCATTTTACCTCAGCATTAATATGCCTAGCCTTCAGTTGAGACTCTTTCCTGTTAATTATTTAATTTTCTTAATTTAAGTTCTTCTGACACCAATTTTCTCCATTCAGCTGATAACATGATTTGTATTTATAGGTCTCTTTCTGAAGCTATGTCTGTGGAGAAGATCGCTGCTATCAAGGCTAAAATCATGGCCAAAAAGCGCTCCACTATCAAGACTGACCTGGACGATGACATCACCCAGAAACAGAGAAGCTTTGTGGATGCAGAAGTGGATGTGACCAGAGACATTGTGAGTCGAGAGAGAGTCTGGCGGACGAGGACAACCATTTTACAGAGCAGCGGCAAGGTTAGATGAATCTCTTTCATTTTATTTGGGGGTCTCTCATGCTAATACATTAAGCACTTTTCTAAAAAATGACATAGTCCGTGAACTTACATTTGCATCTTATATTGTTGTAAATACTTGTTACTATTGTTAACAGGATTTGTTTTAATTATTTTTTGTGCTTTAAATTCATGGCCCTACTACTGTGGTTCCAAACGTTTCTTTTTTTTATTATTATTATTTTTTAACTCACGTCCCGCTAAACCAAACACATGTTTAAAGTAGTAATGCTTTCATGTTAAAATTTAATTTTCAAATGAACATGCTATTTGTGTGATTTTAAATAAACAAAAAAATGTACATACATCACCAAGCCCAGAAACTCACTGACCCTTTTAAATTTAAAAAGGGAAAATGAATATCCTGGCAGATGACACAAATGGGTAGACAATAGTGAATCAGGGAACAGGCAAAGTGTGTTCACACTAAACCTGTGTGTGGGATAAATTTTTTATTTATTTTTTGGGCAGCATTTAAGTTTGGTCACACTTCGTTGCAACATCTATGGTAAATTTGAGAAAGTACAAATGGGATTTTATTGATCGTAACTATATAGCATGTCTGAAACCATAAGCACCATGCGTCACTGTTGCTTCTGTAAGTGAAAAAAAAAATTTTTTTTTGATTTTACATGGGCCTAATATCTGTTCCCTCAGATTACTTTAAGCAATCTTTAAAGAAGGTTTTAAGCGATCCAACTTCTAAACCAGCTTATCTTATTACCTTACTTATCAAATCTTGTCAGATAAGCAGTCAAAACCAGCAGAGAATTGACCTTTTGCTAAGCCACAATCTCCTTAGTTACTGTTACGCCTGTCAAGCTTTTGTGCCTGGCATGTCTATCACAATATGTATGTCATTTTTGTCGAACAGGTGAGATATCTGAGAAAGCCAGACAAAAAAGGACTGCAGTATGCATTCATGACATAATACACAACTGACTAGAAAATAATTTAATCAAAACTGAAACTACAGCCTATCCGCCTCATAAGTTGGCCAGCTTAGTTCATGCACAGCAAGATAAGTGGAATTTAAAATAATCTAATAATAATTAATTAAACTGCGATTTATTTATTTATTTATTTTTTATTTTTTTAAACCAAAAAGCATGATAAATTATTGTTGTGCAATAAAATGTAACATTACTAATTGACTAGGGAAACGCGCATGGACAGTGTGTGTTCCATGAACTAACATAATTCATTCATGGAAAGAACAGCCAGAAAGGGATAATTGAGGGATTTGTGCCAAATGTTAGCATCATTGATCCATAACAATGTACAGTAGCTATATCTGTCAGCATGTTTGCGTGCTTTGTAAAGAGTTTCTATTTTAATTTGCAGTAAAAAAAAAAATTAAATACATTGAAATGCAAATCAAAGTATAAATAGCAGAAGTGAACAAATAGATTTTCTCTACCAGATGAAAACATCTGTGAATTGTAGCTCTGACATGGACACGAGGGTTATAAATGACTAAAAAACAGTTACGGGTGAAGTATATTGATCACAAGTGCTCAGTTTGTGATCATAACTCTGTTTTGTTCGGTTATGTAATATGTAACTTCAATCGAAATTTTTGTAGCTTCAAATAGATGGAAATATGACTGAATTGTTGCTTTTACGGCCCCTCACACAGCTTGATCCACGCTGGTATTTCTAATTTGTAAATAAACTAATCTGCGTATTGTTATTAAACCAATCTAATAGTAAAAGCATAGTAGCTATGCAGCTTAAAATGTATGCAGAAACAGACTGAATTATATGATTTTTAATTATTAGCACTTGTAATTCAATAAAACTGAATATTATATGAAATTAAAAATTGTATGAATTTTACTTTTATGTACTTTCTATGCTGAATCTGCATTTCACAATCTGAATTTCTGGTTTTCAATTTTAGAATATTGAATTTGGTTTTCTTCATCTTGAAAACTTGAAACTGTATTTTTACAAACTGAATATGTGCCGTCTATGAATTTGGAAAATTTCAAGTTTGAAAATGCATCTATAAAAATCTGACTTAATATTCAGTTGTCCTAGATTTCAGATGTTTAATATTCAAGTTATGAAATATAGATTCAAAATAAGAATTTTAAGTTAAAGGTTCAGATTGTTTTGACATATTAATAGCTCAATAAGTAACTATTTATTATAATTTCTGATCACTTAAACATCATAGTTGTCATAACACATTAAATTATGACTAGATATTTTACAACTGGTGTGATATAATAGATAAAATAATAAATGACGTGCCCACTGCAATACTAACAGGTTAACTAACAACAAAAAAAATTGAAGATTGAAAATGCATCTATAAATGTCTGACTTAAATTTAGTTGTCTTAAATTTCAAATTTAAATTTAGATTAAGAAATTCAAAATAAGAAATTCAAATGTAAAAACTATTTTTAAAAGCATAAACAATTGTTGATTCATTAAATTACAACTTTCAACAGTTCAAAATCAGATTGTTTTGGCATATTAGCTCTATATGCCGTAGTGTTTTGTTTATAATTTGAAAAACATGTTGTCCTGCAGAAGGCAGTGTTGCACTGATCAAATTTAACTCAATCATGTCAAGATCTTTTATATCTATCTGAAGCAACAAATCACAATAAATGCTTTGTTTTGGTCCTAGCATGGACATTAGGTTGTTTTTAATAAATAAAGTATAATTTAAAAAGTCTTTGCAGTCTCATGAAAACTCTTATGTTGTTTGTAGGATTACACTGTAAATATTCCTGCTGATTGACAATCTTTTGTTGTTGTTGTTGTAGAACTTTTCCAAAAATATATTTGCCATCTTACAATCAGTGAAGGCACGAGAGGAAGGTCGAGCCCCTGAACAGAGACAGACTCAGAATCAAACTCAGGTGGTAAGTACATGACACAGCTGCTGAAATGGCATGAGAACTTGAGTTTCCTTTTTTTTCAGCTCTTAAAATATTAGCTTCCGTGGTGAAAGCAAACAAATGTGGGTGTTCACACTTTATGTTTGCTTTGCCGCTCAAGCATATTTCAGTAACCATAAATGCATGCATTTAAAAAAAAAAGTCAACCGAAGCTTTCAAATGCCACTTTTGAATTCGTTTGAAAATTTCTGTTTGCATTTCGACTTTTAAAAGATATAAAATCTTTTTTTTTTTTCTTAATTTAAACATTTTTGTTGTGTTTAATCAATGTTAAATGTGATATTGCATAGCATATATATAAAATTATAATGATACACATGACTATTTTCAAAGATTTGTGTTCTTGCTCTCATATTGTCAGGTTTCTGGCAAATACTTGCTGCCAGTTTCAGAGTGCTCGGCATTTCAGATTTGCTCAATTCACAGTAAATACAGCTAGTTCCTCACAGGTGCTGAAGTATTATATTGTTTCATGTGCATTGTGCATATAAATAAACAGTACCACGCTTTACTCTGAAAGTGGTAGGTGGAAATTTCTTGGAGCCTGCAATATTATTATATTTTTTTTTTGGCTGTGCAAGGCAATAATTTGTGCAGGTTTAAAAAGTGCATTTGAATTGTCTGGTGATTGATTGTGTGTTTTTTTGATTTTGTTTTATTCCAATAGGATCCAGCAATAAGAAATAAACAGCCAGTCCCAGCTGCCTACAACAGATATGACCAGGAGCGATTCAAAGGGAAAGAGGGTGAGTTGGTGTTTATTTTTCACCAGTATTTTTATTTTTTTTTTTACCATTTTAAATTTTACAATATTTTTTTTTTTCAATAAAAAAAAAACTGGCAAAGAATACCATGCTAGCTTACTTCTAACCATACAAATTGTAATTTGAAGAAATTGTACAAAGTTTTGTGTATTTTAGCATCATCTATTTGGTTCAAATAAATTTAGTTTATGCAAGGCAAATGCTAATGCATCAATCTGACTGTTATCTTACTTTTGTGTGATGTAGCACAAAAAAGAGACTCTACAGATGAATTAAAATGCATTTACATTCGTATCATGTATGACAAACAGGACTATAAAGACATTGCCCCAACACCCATCGGTCCAAAAAGTTTATTGACCGGAAATATTACAACAAAAGCAAATAAATTTTGGGATATGGCTATGGCTTAAAGCTCTTTGTTAGTTCTGTTCATTCGTTTTGATGGGTATTTATTTAAAAAAAAACATTTATAGTAAATAAATAGTAAATTTATAGTAAAATAGTTTGCTACAGTAAACATGTCAGGCTAAATAGTTAAAGTAATTTATTGACTTATCTCTTCATTCTTTATGCTCTCTTCATCTTTACAAAACATAAAAAAATACATTAAAATCCTTACATATATCTTGGGAACGATATGACGGAACATTTTAGCGGTATTAAAACCTTGACTTTTCCAAACCGCGGTTAACCTTAACACCGGTTATCATCCCATGCCTATGCGGGTTTATGAGTGCAGATTGCTGGCACTCTAGAGTTAACATCTGCTTAATTTTTTTATCAAATATAAAGAAATCTATAAATTTGTATTAAGTAAAAAGTAATGTTTTGAAGATTTATAATGTCCTCAATCAAAAAACAAAAAAACAATTTTAAACCAAAAAAGGTTACGTAGTGCACCTTTGGGCATCGGCAGGTATAAGATTTTGATGGTGTAATAACCTTGAATATAAATATCACAGTTTCATGGCATTGTGTTTACTGCTCTTAATTTTTTTTTCTTTTTAATTCTCTGTGTAAAAAACAAAAGCTTATTTCCTTTTTGAACACAATACACAATATATTTTAGTTGAACTTTTAAATATTTTGAGAAACTTAAATATTTTGGAGCAGCAAACATGTCAGGCTAAATGATTAAAATGAATCATTGACTTCTGATCACTTCATTGGTTTAAAAAAACAGATTTTTTTTACAATTAAAATGGCATCTTTACTGCTAGAAAAAAAGTATTAAAGAACGTACAGATATCTTAGTAACAGTACAGCAAATTTTTGACTGTTTTAAAACCTTGACTTTTCCAAACCACGGTATATCTTAAAAATGGTTATCGTCTTATGCACCTCTAAGTGTATCATAATCTGTTTGCCTCACTGAGGCCTCAAAACACAGAAGTGAGGCTTACTAGAGTAATTATGTGGTTCTTTATTATGAATTTTTATTTTATTTTATATTTTACAGAAACGGAGGGTTTTAAAATTGACACTATGGGAACCTATCACGGTATGACGCTGAAGTCGGTGACGGTAAGTTCATGAGTTGGATTTGTTTTTCAAGTAACCATCCTATAGATGCAGACAGCAGGGGGATTTCATTTTTTGAGGAAGAAACTAATTGGCTCATTGACTAACTTAAGCTGCCTTTTCACTGCACACGACAAGCGACAGACCGGAAGTCATTTATTTAGTAGTTCGGGAGTTGCCTGGAGTTCCGATTATCTCTGTATGCGGAAAAATTCAGATCCGATTCGAGCTGCCAATCCATGAAACATTTGAACTCCTGCGACTTATGTGACCGGCCAACTGGATGTGATGTATTCCAGTGTTGTCCAAGCAGGTTCCTGCGCGAGAAATGATAAATTGTTTTTTTTTTCTGTTATTTTTTTAAATTAAAAAAATCTATATTAAAAGAAACATTTCTTTTCATAAATGAGTAATAAAAAATATTGTTTATTTAATATTGTCACCACAGTCCTTCTATAATCTTTAGGGTCTATACGTTTCTAGTATTCATTCATTTGTTCATTCATTCTACCAGGATGAATTCACGGAAAATAAAGGCTCTTTCATTTGCACTTTTTTTTTTTATTTCGAACACCGCGAGAATCAGCTTTTCTCCCATGGTGCACAACAAAACTGAAAATTCTGTGCAACTGCCAAAAGGAAGCGTATTCCGACAGTCATGTCTGAATGCCGTGTGCAGTGGAAAGGCGGCTGTAGGGTGCACTCACACTAGGCTATCCAAAATATGACCTGGGGTTTTTCCTGTTTTGTTTGACAAGTGTGAATGCTCTGAATCAGGCCCAGGTGCAGTTCCGTTGGCTGGCCCTGACCCGGTTGTGCCAAAGCGTGGTTTGGTTGGGCTTTGGCATGGCGCCCTTGGAGTTTGAGTGCAAAGTGCACCTGAGTACGAAACTGAAGACGCGATGTCACTTTTAAAGCGCTATTTCATATGCATTTATTAAATTTTTTTAAACTTTTTGATGAACACAAAATGGCATAGTTGATTAAATAAATAGGCAAACCCACAGCTGCACGACAGCTGCACCAGCCTGGTTTTAGAGGGGTTTTGGCCACTTCCAGGCCGGTTTCCAGCCATTTCCAGCCTGGTCCTAGCTGACTAGCCAAATCCAGCTAAAACCAGCTTGACCAGCCTGGTTTAAGCTGGACATAGCTGGTTTTGGCTGGACTCCAAACTTGGCTAGGCTGGTCAAGCTGGTTTTAGCTGGACATCTCCCAGCCTGACCAGCTAAGACCAGGCTGGAAATGGCTGGAAACTCAGCTAAAACCAGCCAACCAGCCTAGGCTGGTTTAAGCTGGATTTTTCAGCAGGCTGGTTTGTCAATTCACACACATTTTCATCATCACATGATCTCTTACAACAAAATCGCATGACCTTTTTGTAATGTGCATTCATTAGTTTATGCGCATCTTTTCGTATTGAATAAGGTTTATCTTACTCCGTTATGCAAATACATTGTTTATGCGCATTTTCAAAATTTACGCACATCTTGGCGTTACCATCAACCGTTTTTCTTTAATTTTATTTGTTTATTTTATTTTTTTTAATGCGTGTAAAAGGTAAAATAGGTTAATGAAAACCTAGCTAATGATGCTCACTGAAAGCGCCCATGCAGCCGGATTCAAATTAAAAATTTCTGTGCATAAACAAATGTGGAGCTGATGGGAGGTGGCTAATATATCACACAAAAGTCTTTGAATAGAAACCTCCTGGAAACCCATTGTTTAGTTTTACAGTAACAAAATGATTAGCAAAAAAAAAAAAAGCTCTCCTTACTGACTGAATAACAGGTTATCTGGTTGCTAAGCAACTACGTAATTACACCATTTCAAGTATTTTGTCTGTGTTATGTTCTGTTAAATGCGTTTTTTTATGTTCATATTGGTGGCAAATTTGCTGATATTCATACTTTGACGAAAAGCTAATATTAACCAATTAAAATCCGCAAAAGATTTTTTTGTTTGCTTTGTTTTTAGACTAAAAAAAATATTTTACCTGTTTTTATACTTTAGGACTTGCCAAGTTTGTTAGTTTGGTTTGAGTATGCAGTGTTTCCCACAGAATTATACTGTGAATTATGCGGTGGTATTTCCCCCTGGGAAATTATATAACATCAGAAATAGTTGTTTCCCTGGTAACGGCTGTAATGAGTCCAGTGCTAGCTCTGTGCTGAGCTCTCCATTGGTATTTTATCAGGCATTATAGATAAATCTAAATCAAAACGACATTGATGCTTTAATGCAAACAGTGTTTTTTCAAAGATGCGTTCACTCTGCCACATTTAGATTTTGTAAAACATACAGTACTCATGTTGCGACGATGTCATAAATTAAATAAGTAAAATTGTGGTTGATTAAGTTCAGCAATCTGAGTAAATACTTTTATCATGGATGACGTCTGGTCCTTGTTTAGAGGGCAAAGCTTGGTATCATAGAGAAAAAAAGTAAGAGCTAAAAGAAAAGAGAAAGAAAGGAAGTGATACAGTCATGTCATGGAAGACTCGCGCTTCAGTTTGTTGTTTTAACAAAGTTTTGCTTTCTCCATGGAAAATATGCATTTATTTAATGCTCCGCTGTTATTATTTTATCACAAAACCTTTTTACATTTTAATTGAAATCATTATTTTAGAGATTATGTCTCGATATATGGTTTCCTCTCTCACTTGCGGTTCAAGTGCGCGTGCTGCTTGATGAAAAGACTATGACAACGCGCGCATATGTTGACTTCTTTGTAAACAGTTTTGTTGCTTAAACATGATATTGCATTAATTTGCATACATGCTTTATATAATGCAAAATGAAAGGTAAAGCCTATTTGTTGATTAAGACGCAGATCCAGGAGGCTATCAGCATCAGCGCTGGTTTGGCATCAACTTGTCAAGTTGATCAAACAGCAATATTCTTCATTTTGCTTCTTTGGCAAATATGTCTGTAGGCATGTGTGGTTATACGTTATCATGTCGCGAGTTAACAAATGTGTGTTGCAGTTGCACATTAAGGGGCCGATCACAGCAAACACACTTTTCCGTTCCAAAAAAGTTAGGTGCACCACAATGCCCTTTTTGTTGACGAAAAAAAGAAGCGCGGTGCTCTTTTTTTTTTTATTTTTTTTATGTCACTAGGAAACGACTGAATAAGCAGGGTATTAATTGTGCAAGAGTGTTGCTGTCTATGTTATGTATAATATTGTGATGTTCAAGACTTTCAAAGTCATACAGCTCTGAATAACTTGAAATAGCGAGCACTAGTCTCTCCTCCATCTTCAGTGGTTCCTCTAGGATTTTTTTCCAGCTATGGTGGCAGACCTTTTGCACAAATCTACCAAGTACCTATAGCGTTATTTCAATGACAAATAGAGAAATGTTGTGAGCCCAGTATTACAAGTCCAGATCGCATTTATGTTATACGAGCATGCAAATCTTTTCATGCACAAAGTATGCAAATCTGCTCATGCCAAAACCTCTTGCACGCCCTCAAATATACGCTGCTCAAGCACAGATGGTCTTGTGCTCTCTCAAATAAACACTGCTGAAGTGCAATTTAGTGCGTTTATGTAGTGAGTGTCTCCAACATTTATTAGATTTGCTAGGCATATTTATCCAATATTCTCCAATAGTCTCCAATAGACCTACAGAGCAGCGTTGATGCGTCCTGAAGTGAAACGGCTATAAACTTAAGCAAAATAGTCATTGTATGCAGAACCATAGACTTTTATCTATAAATAAATTAAAATTATAGAAACTGTGTTCATCCTAACTGCTACGTCGTGTTTGCTGGCTTCATGCATCTTGCACTTGTTTTTCAGTCAGTAAGTCAGCATGTAACCTGAAAGGGTTAAATCAATAGTGCACAGGACTACTACGATTACAGAAAAGTTTGCGGTGTTTTAATTAACTTTTTGGTGCACTTATAACCCGCTTTTAAAAACAACAACAACAATAACTGAATGTTTTGAATGAGGAGCTGTAATGTAGCCGTGGCAGGATGCATTTTGGTGTGGCGCCCCACCATGGGAGAATGGATGTAGCAGAAACCACGTTTCTTAAAAGTCCTCTGTAGTTGTCTTGACAACACAAACACTGCTGCTCTGGGATGAGCTGCACGCAAAACACTTGCAGCCCTTAGTGAACCATTCAAACGATTCCCCTCTTAACACAAAAAAGCGCATTCGATTGGCCTCTTATGCAGCCGAACTCTAAAAATAAATAATATTTTTTTAATCGTTTAACTGATACCATTAATCGGTTACAAACACACAGTTAATAGATTATTTTGAGCATCCCTAATGTGTGTAAAGTTTAACCTCTTCAAACCATTCATACTTTATTATACAGTGTGGCAAATGCACCATTTCATTTGGAAGCAGAAGCTCAAGGTTTCTGTCTTTTTAAAATGAAAATAGTTAAAGCTTCTTGCCACCCCCTTTTTCAGACAAGGTTGGTGATTAATCTTGCAATGACAAACAAAGCATGTGCATATCTTTAATTCTCATTTGAGTATTACATTAAGTTCTCTCTCAAGAACTGTCAAAAAAACACAAGATCATGTCAAACCAACATAAATAACACAAGTTTACTTTTTTTTCTTTGTTCAAACAATTGGGGAACCGATCACAATCTTATGACACATACATTCCCGAAAGATAATTCTGGACAAAATTCAAGGTGTTTGAGTGAGTTCAGAAAACATGCTAACTGGTATAAAGATTTACGCTCTTTGGAGTTTGGTGTGTAAAGGTGCTTTCACACTTGGTGCACTTGCCTGAGTTCGATTGTCCCCAGTACGCTTGCGTCATTAAGCTGATGTTTCGTGTACAGCTGTTGCTACGTGACTGCCACGAAAGCAAAGCAACAAAATGGAGAGGTCCACATATCATTCTACTTTTACTGATTCTTTTGCTTTTGTTACCAGAACCAAAATACAGAGAGCTACTCTCATCTATCTGCTGTAAAAACCTATAAAACATTCAGAATATCACAGCTATGTCAGCAAAAGTCGTTTTTGGTGGTGACAAGCAGACATTATTGCTGTTTGCACTGGGTCAGTCTCGCTTATCACAAAGGTAGGGGGTACACAAACATGCACAAACAACTGAACGATATAAAGACTAAAGTGTGTTGTACAGTTGGCGATTCAGTTACGTTAATTAGTACGATTGTATTCATATCAAAAGTGAAATGTACCAGAGTTTGCACGAACCGTTCCCCAGACCATCTCTTTCAGGCAGACTCTGGTACGGTTCACAGGTGCGCACCCAAGTTCAGAAGACACGTTCACACTAGCTAAACGTACCGTACTTGGATTTCAAGTGAATCTGGCTGCAGACCAAAAGTGCTAGTGTGAAAGCACCCTACAACTCCTAAAAGAACCCCTTTAGTTTTTTCTATTAGGCAAAAAAGTAGTCATCAAAAAGAAGACTGAATCAGTTTGAACCTTCTACCCTTTTCTCTGGCAAGGATTGTGCTTATTGTTCTGGAGATGCTTCCAATACTGGATTAGCTCATTGGGGTGAAACCCATGCGAGGTGACCAGGTTGCTGTATTTGCAGCTGGAGTAGGACACTCGCCAGTGATTGAACACCTTTTTGTTTGTTTGAGGTACTGGCTTTATTCCTAATTTAGCCAGACAGATGCCCACATAAACGTCTTCTAAATGCAACCTGGGTATGCTCAGGGAGGCCACATATATTCTCTGAGCCATATCACCTGAAAAGACATACCCTGTCCCAGAGCAAAAGTTGGGGTATCGCCTATCCGGGTACAGTTCAGGTGGCATATACCACTTGCTGCGAATGTTGCGGTTTGGGGAGAAGTCCATCATTAGATATCCTGTAAAATACTTCCGTTCTTGTCCGTTGGGTTTCAAGATTTGATGTATGAGGTATTCAGTGTTGACAAACATATCGCTGTCAGTCTTCATGACGTACATGGCCTCTGGACAATACTTTGTGATCCAGTACATTCCCATTAGAGTCTTTAAGGTAAGGTTTTTGTAAGAATCCCTGTAATCTTGCTGGATGATGTCATGATGTTGTCGGCTTTCATCTTCTATCGAAAGCTGTAGTTTTCCTCCATTGCTCTGGGTGTCTTTGTTGACCCCTATGAGGAACAGACGGATTACACCTAATTCCCCAGCCAAACTTTCATTGCCCCAGGTTTTCCTGATAGCATCCCTGGCGTCTGATTTCTTGGGCTCAACAGCGATCAAAAGCACTAAGAAAGGAGCCCGCAGCAGACAAGCATTTGGCTCATTGTGGATGTACTTGTAAGGCTCATCTTTAAGTATCCTCTCTGCTCTCATCTCTCCACTTGAACTGATGTTTGAGTTTTTAAAGTCCTGCATAAAACTTTTATCCAAAGCTGAAATGACATTTTCACTTGATATTAGTGGTGTGCTAGACTCTTCAGGCTCTCTCAATTTGTTTTGGTTCATCATGGTGTAGTTGAAGACTTTCATAGTTTGGGGCCCTTGAGATGCAAGCTTTTCTTGGTTTGTTTGACCGGACCACCAGTGACCCTGCATAATCAGGCCTCCTACAAATACTAGGACCATGAGGAAAAGAGCAAGACTGCAGTATCTGTGCCGCCGCTTCCATCGCCTCATTACTTTGGATTTCTGATTTGATTTGTTTACCTCTTTGGAAGTCCAGATATGTAAGGTCCTGCCAAAAAAGAAAATAAACTTATTTACTGCAAAATATTTTTAGTGTGTTTTAAATGCGTTGATTTATTAAACAAAGCTTGGTGTACTTCACTTTTGGCAGCTGTAAAGCCTAGTCAAGTGACTAATGTTTGGTGGAGCAGTCTTGATATAGCGGTTAGAGAGTGATCTAAAGTTCGCAGGTTTTAGCATTGGCCCCGGAAGAGATTGTGGGTGGAGTTAGTGAATAATCAGCTTGCTATTCCACCCTTTTACCCCAATACCACGACAGAGGTGAGACCCTTGAACAAGGCATCAAATTCCCATCTGGTAACTGGTGTATGAGTGTTTGCCCACATCTTCTGGTGTTCACTTTCTTTTTTAAACTTTTCCATGATAGATCCTCATCATTCTCAAGCTCATTATTTTAAAAGTCCATTGCTTGCTGGCTCTGAATATCAATACACAGATAAACAGTGGTTCAGAAGAGGAGTTGGGTTTAAATGTTTGCTGTATGTGACACTCTTTAGTTTCCACCAAATTAAAAAAGATGTATATGCACCACCTAATATACATTTGCCAGTAATTATGTATTTGCATCGACTTGCACAAATACTTAATTTTGCTTTTGGTGTGAACCCAGAAAATTATAAAAGCTGTGGCATTGTGCAAATTTGCCACACAAGTTGGCATTGTGCAAATTTTTGAATCAATGTTCTTAAGTGAAGTAAAGATTTCCTGTGTTCAGGTTAGTAGGGAGTAGTGAATACTTTTGAAACCCTAAAGTTCTGAACACAGTGCAAGGAAATTTTCACAGTATGTCTAATAGTATTTTTCTTCTGAAGAAAGTCTTATTTGTTTTATTTGGGCTAAAATAAAAGCAGTTTTAAAAATTTTTAAACACCATTTCAAGGACAAAATTATTAGCCCCTTTAAGCTATATTTTTCTGATTGTTTACAGAACAAAAAATCATTACACAATGACTTGCCTACTTACCCTATCCCTAGTTAAACTAATTAACCTAGTTAAGTCTTCAACTGTATAGAAGTGTCCTGAAAATGATCCGGTCAAAAATTATGTGCTGTCATGGCAAAGATAAAATTAATCCGTTATTAGATATGAGTTATTAAAATTCTTATGTTTAGAAATGTGTTGGAAATAAATCTCTCCATTTAAACAAATAAGTGGAAAAATACACATGGGGCTAATAATTCAGGGGGGCTAATTGTTTTCACTTTAACTGTATGTACTGTATGTTAACTTTATGTAAAGCTGCTCTGACATAATCTACATTGTAAAATCACTATAAAAATAAAGATGACTTGATTTCATACCAATATTCATATGCCTACTTTTTACATATAGTCATAAGTGACTCTATACAAGTGACTCTATATAGTCATAAGTGACTCTATACATATATTTTTGTTTTAATGTGTAATATGATGTTATAAATATTGTTGAAATATTTATATGATGTTAAATGTGCGATTGCGTTAACTTGCATGCGCATAAACATTATTGTAGCACTTGCTTAGTTTGTTTTTTGGATACACAGATTATGAAAAATCTGTTGGTGGCTGGGAAATAGTTATTATTCCTATTTTATTCCTATTTTATTTAGCATAAATACTATTTTATTCTTTTACCAGTAAATGATAATTTCTTATCAAACAACATGTAATTCGATCACATGAGATGTTAAATGGGTTATTTCATTCATTGAAAATAGTCTTACTTTTTATTTTTACATTTACTATGTTATGAAATTATCATTTACATATTGGTGAACTGTCCCTTTAATGAGAGCTGTAAAAATAGCAACAGTGTTGAAGAGTCAAATTTGTATTTTAATATCTATTGTGTTGGACACACGTCAGAACGACTGCTTTCATATATGAATGCTTTCGTGTGTGTGCATGTTGAATTTCCGGATTTCCTAGTAAGAATCAGTTGCATTAGATCAGTATTCGATGGAAATGTAATATTTGACGTACCTTTCGCTTGGTCTGAATAAAACTGTTGCTCATCGTCTGCTCCAGCAGTCTCTTTGTAGATGCATGCTTTGTGCTGCTTTATCACTAAACCATTGGAGCTAGCTCCTGCCATTCCAACATCTTTCTTCTCCAATGATTTGCCACTCCTCTGCTTTATATCCGTCTGCTTAGCAGCTAGCCTTTCTGCAGATGTCGCGCGTAATGTTTTAAGCAATTCAGTAATTTGCCATTCCTTTTGGTGTTTCTGTATTCGTAATTTCAGTTTCTTAGACCTCTAACTGCCTCTCCCATGTCGAAAAATGACTCAGACATGATAACGATGCACAACGCAAAAACATTTCAGGGCTGACTTATTGTTCAGAGAGTGGTCCAGCTCTATTTCTTGCAGAATGTCTTTCCTCTTGCCATGCAGCGGTTTAATTCTGTGTGGAGCTTTGTCCTTTTCTGCTGCCGTGCTGTTCTGATCGTTAGAAGAAAAGAAGCTGGGGGAAGGGAGGTGAAGATATGCGAACACGTTGCTCTGCTGACATCCTGCATCACACACCCATTCCTCTGTGTGACCCGTTTCAGCAAGCATCTTCCCTTATGCTCTGTGCTCACAACATGTCTTTTAATTGTGATGTTGAACTGCAGGCACACATTTCCCAGAAGATTTCTGAAATGATTGTAAACCTGCAAAATCGTTGGAAATTTTTAAACCGGTTTATTTTATCTGTTTTGTGTCTCTTTGCATTATTATTATTGTTATTTATTTTTTTTTTACTATTGCTGACTGGCTGAGTGATTCAGATTTGTAAAATTGTGTTCAAAAATCAAGGACACCCCCCAGTGGGTACAAAATTGTAAATAAATGCACAGTTTCGCTTAGGTTGTTTTCTTCAAAACGGCCTATTTTGACTTGTCTGTGAGCTTGCATGACGAGAAACGAGACCCAAATATGTTTTGGTGTGTCAGATCAAAAGATGTAGTGCAACTATTTCAGAGAAGTACTTTGGGAAATATTTCTTCGAAGTGTGATGACATTGCGAGTTGTTGTATCTATTAAAAGCTGATTATATCAGCTCTTCTTAGACACGCCTGTCAAGTTTGAAGCTCAATATTAGAATAGGATCTCCTATTTCAAAGTAGAAGGGGGTGTGACAAAAGAGCTTGTATTGTGCACATGTTCAAACAATACTGTCTCGCTAGCCTCAAATGCTATATATTCAAACTGGGCCTATTTTGGGGCAGGTATATACACTTGTAACATCTTGCTGTTCTTCTTGACAAAGCAGCCCAGTGATGACTTCGGCAGTTTGACCTGTGTAGCTGCAACAACTTACACCTTTGACTCTTCTCAGTGCAGTGTGTGAAAGTAATCCTTAGTAGAGCTTATGAGGATATGAAGAAATTAAAAGGGTTGGGATGCTTCGATTAGGATTCTTCCAGCTGATACGGAGTACTGATTCCTTGTCATGGTGATCGGCCGATACTGATCACAGATTCTGATGCTTCAAGCTTTATAATGCACATTTTCCCTACAAGTATGGTGTTAGATGGAGATCTCTCTTTACCTAGAATGAATTAGAGATGTTTCATATAATTCCTCAAACCATTTTGGTGTGAACATGTCCTGGTCAGAAGCAACTTTACAGAAAAAAAGTTGATGATAAAGATTTTTAAAAATGGTAAGAGAAATTACCAACAATGCAACTTAGAAATGTTGCAGATGACAGAAGAAGAATTCAACATGTTTTAATCAAGAAAAAGTTTGGAGCACAAATTTGATGATAAGAAGATCCTAGGGCAGCACGATTCTGGCTAAAATAAGAATCACAATTTATTTTGCTTAAAATCATGATCATGATTTTCTTACGATTCTGTAGATAAAGGTTAATGTGAGTAGGCTATTATTATTGTTATTCTCAAACCTATGGTAAAACAAAAACAAAGATATTAGGCTTATGTGTAGGTGTACTGTTGGGTAAAATGCTAAATTTTGTATAGACTTGGAACGGTGGACTTGAACAGACTTTAAATTTGTCCTGTTTGTTAATTCACCGTAATGACATCAGAATGCAACTATTGATAATTCTAAAGTTGAATTACTGCGGTTGGGACATATGCTTGCAATCTGTCACTGACAACATTATTTGACCAGTTAAAATTTTTTTTTTGCTCAAAAAGACTTTTGTCATTATCAGATTCTCTCTTGCATTATATTCAACTTTATATAGGCTAGAGTAGTTTATACTGACACTGTTAAACATTTATTCTCGTGCACAACACTTTGCGTTTACTATGAAAGCAAGAACATACCCAATGGTTGTCATAATCGTACCTGTAAAATGCGATATGATCATTTGAATGATGCTTTTGGTTTTACTTTTACTGCCAAGTGCGGTTCCAGTCATGACTGCCATGCACGGATTAAAAAAAAAAACATACATGCAAATCATACTTCCTGCGCATCTCTCCAACAATGGTTTTGCAACAAACTGAATGTTATTTACAACTTTATAACCTGTTATTCACAGTCTATGCATGTTCTGTGCACTCATCCTCTCAGTAGTTAACAAACCGCTCGCTTGTCAGCCACGAATAACATTAACACAGAAAATAAATTTCGGGGTAAATTCTACTTTATAAATACAGTATCCAACACTATTTGGAGGTGAGCAATGCATGTAAAACAATGTGAAGACTTGTGCGATTGCCTTCGATTTTCCTGACCTTGATAATATACTTGGCTGAATCATAAAGATGCTGGATTAAGATCATGTGAGGGGTCGACTCGTGATCTTTTTTTTAATTAATCTTGCAGCCCTAGAATAACATACATATTAGTTCTTTACTTAAAGGAATCAGGCATATAGACCACTGTTTATTGCAATAAGTATATTACATAAAGGTATATTATTAATAGAAAAATAGCTTTTTTTTCTTTATCTAGAATTTCCATCCAGGTTTTATTAAACTTGCTATATCTTCGACAAAAAATTTTAAAAGTTCGAAGTACATGCAAGGCCTTCAAATATTTTTCTGATCTACAACTATTGACGGCAGCTCCGGACAGCCTCACAGCAGCTCAATTGCTCAATGAGAGAGAGGGAAGGAGTTTTGCTCTCGTGATATCTTTACTGATCTATTAATTTAACCTGACAACTGTGATGCTAGGAACATCACTGTTCCTCTGGCAATGTTCTCATGCCCATTTATTCTCATTGTCATGGTTTCTCATGTATTTTATCTAATTTAAGCAACCCAAAGCTGCTATGAATATGCAAGTAACCTGCGAGGCGTCAGGGAGAGGTCTTAAGGGTCGGATGAGACCCTAGATATAAAAGATATAGACACTAGATATGCTGGATGTACAATGGTTCGAGCAAAGAGACCATCATTATAGCTGTTAATAAACATGTTGCCCATTTTAATTCCAATCAAGGAATAAATTGTCCATTTTGTACTCAAACCGAAACATTGATGCATTTGTTCTGTGGGTGTAAAAGACTGGGGGTGCTGTTTGCTCTATTAAAACAATAGGTTTTAAAATAGGGAGAATTTTTCTTTTTGCTCGTCCAAGAAAAATAAATCTCTTGTTAAATTTTGCTTTTGGAATAGTAAAATTTTCCTAACAGATTTCACGGAAAACCGATTTCATAATTTAAGGATCAAACATTTTAAGCTAAATTTTTCATAAATTAACAATCCATTTACACTTTTTTTATTGACAATCAAGCTTTTGGAAATTTTTAAGAGTGTAGTATTGTTGATAGCGATTGAGAGTTGGTTTTATCATTTGAAAATGTTTGTGCAAAGATTATATAACTGTTATGTTTTAAGTGTCAATTTCGGAATAAAAGTATTTCTCTTTTTCTCTCTGTGTGTAGGAAGGAGCATCTGCTAGAAAAGCCCAAACACCAGCTATGCAGCCTGTTCCCAGACCAGGTAAAAGAAAATAAATCTTCTACTTGGTTGACAACCATAACATTATTTTTCCACAAAATCCTTAAGTCTGTAAAACAGTAAAATAAATAAATAAATAATGACCCTAGATAGTTTTTGAAAATACAGAAACATGGATAAAAGTCCAAGAAAGTGTATGAATTTATTGTGCAAGGCTTAGCAATAAGGTGCAATTCCAATTCTACCCCTTACCGTAGGGGTGTCCGAATTCTCTTTAGCTTAAAGGCGTAGGGCTAAGGGGAAGGGCTAGATAGCCCTCGAAATGAACATTTTTCAGGAACACACTCAACTAAGGGGTAAGAATTTTCCAGAATACACCATCTACACTGACTGCATGGCTGCACACGGAAGTCAGGAGATGCACAAATCAGTATTTACTGTCATTATTACGAACTTTTACAACAAACAAGCATGTCTTTTAATACATTCATAGCCTTGTTTGTTTTTTACCGTCATGCTTAAAAAAATAAAATAAATAAATAAATTTTGCTATCTATAATCCCTAATATTAACTCCTGTATAGCAGTTCTACAACATTCTGTCACTTGAATACCCTGTCAGAAAGTCTAGTCTTTTACAGTGTCTGGTATAATGTTAATGCAGTTTACATGAATATGGCCACAGTGTAAATGCACAGTACAGTTGCAATCTTATTGCTACATTAGATCGTTATGATTACATAATATACGCCTTCAGTGATTTGACTACAGCAGTCACCGTCATCGATCTCGATGAAGCAAGTAATCGCAATGACGTGTGCAGGTGCTGTAGTGCTGTCCCATTTCTTTGGGGTAAATCTTCCCTTTCACACTCCATTTTAAGGGCCATGGGGTAGGGTTGCAAAAATAGAACTGGGATTGGGCGAAAGGATGGCGTCTATAAAAGATGCTCGGGACAGCAGGTGGAAGCCAAAGGAAATTTTGGGATTTGATTTAAAAATCTTTACCATCTTTACAATCTTGCCTGATTGGGCCATATATTAATAGTACTGCCATATTAATCACTCTGGTCCAGTTTTATTTTACCAACACTTATAATTGCTTATTTGATTTCCATTAGATATTAACATTTATACATTACATTAAGTGTTTCCCACATCAGGTCCTTTGTGTTGCACATTGCCATGAAGTCCAGTCTCACTCAAAATTTGATGTTGCCCAAATATTATATTTAATGTAATGTCAAATTATTGTTCTTGTTAGGACGATGTAAAAACCCATGAGGCAAAAAAAAAAAAAAAAAACTTAAACATTCTTATGTTCGAAAACTTGCAAAAGTGTATGGCAGATCATTTTAAAATACAATATATGATGTTACAAATTCGCTTCCATGGATACCAGTAAGGGACGCGATAGTGGGGAAAAATGGGTGTGAGAAAAAAAACTGAGGGATAGGAATATTTTTATTGCAATACTTATTTTGTTTTACTTAAAAGCCAAGAAAAGTACACTAGTTCCTAGTGTATTTTATAAAAAAAAAAAATTAACTCTGAAATCTCACAGCTGCTGGTAGCCCATGTACAAACTGGGGGACACATACAATCCTACACTTTGAAAAAAAAAAGACATACATGTGAAGTTGATAAGTACAAATATGTTTATTTGAAATGGCCAATTTATCTTTAAGTAAACATAAATAAACCATCTTAATTGACAAAAAGGACAAATGCCCACATCTCCCATCACCGAAAACGGCTGCAAACCTTTAGGAATAAACACCCGCACTGTTGGGTATGTTTGCTTGAAAGATTCAGCGAGGGATTGTTGCTATTTGGAGGACTTTTCTACCTTCTCTGCTATCCTGCCTTCAGACAGTGATATTGCTGGGTGATGGCGCTGCAGATGTGTAGGCATTGTTTATACGTGTAAAACAATGCTTGCACACAATTATTTTTTGTTCACCGTTTTTTTCTTTTATTGGCATTATACTTACCGGCAAAACCAAAATGTCCTCACACCGCAGATTTGAAAGACGCTGGCGTTTTCTCACTTTCTTTTCTTTGCTCACGCTCAATTAAAGTGACCGTGCATTGATAATGACCAAAACACATTGTATGAAAGTAAAAAGTAGCAATTTTACCCAATAAATGCGTTAATAATGTCAAGTGATTTTATATATAGACCTTTTTTTTGGAACGCAAAATTACCCATTATGCTTTGCGTGTATGCGCAAGGAGAATGCAAAGAACTTCCGGTCGGCAGCTGATGCGTGTAAACAGTCACATTTGGACAGCTTTGAAACGAGTTTTAATCTATTTTACCTGCTTTTATCCTCTTTGAACTAATACTGTTGTCCATCAGCACCATCTCCTGGACTGATCATTTAAAGAAATGCAATCTAATAGGATGGAAAACAGCTGCTGCGAGGCTTTTTCCCCTCGTTGTCAGACGGCATCTTCTGCAGTTTAAATGAAGCCTTGTCATCGCTAACGTTAACATTTTCTCTTTATTTCAAATATATAATCAGCCCAAACAAATGTAAATCGCCAAAATGTTTGACACACACACACGTAGCCTGTATCTGTGCCACTGACACACTGATTTAATAACTGTGACAAAGTGAAAATATAGGCTAGTGTCATTTCAAAATGACCGAAAAACACAAACAGTGGTAAAAACAACACACAAAAGAAAACACAAACGACTCGCGATTAGAATGAACAGCAAATCAGCCAGCAGAGTATCAATAACAGACTTTTATTGGTCATTTTTGTAAATTGCACGACTTTCATACCTGTTAAGTTTCATGCCAGTACTCTGTTTTTTTCTCCCTCTCTCTCTCTCTCTCTCTCTCTCTCTCTCTCTCTCTCTCTCTCTCTCTCTCTCTCTCTCTCTCTCTCTCTCTCTCTCTCTCTCTCTCTCTGTCTCTGTCTCTCTCTCTCTCTCTCTCTGTCTCTCTGTCTCTCTGTGTGTGTGTGTTAAAGAGCCACTAAGCTAACAGCTGACAGGCCGGGAACGCAAACAGACACTGTATTTCTGACGGCAGACACGTGAACTAGGGGACGTTTTTTTCGTATTTCTGACGCGCTTTGACCACATGTGACAGATTATAACGGCTTTAGCAGACACATTTCTAAGTGGTGTGTCACAAAAACACTCTGTTATCCATTAAAAACGTTATTAAAACCCATTTTCGGAGCGCAAAATACCAGTTGCACAAGCTGTAAACGGAAGTTTTTAGCATTTTACTGGAAGACGCTGGTCGCTATGGCGCCCTCCAAGCAGCAGCCATGAAAAAGGTCTATAGTCAATCAAATTAACTTAAATGATTAATAACTGCAACAAGCATTTATATAGGCCCAAATTACAAAACCAAATGTAAAACAATTTTAGTATCAGTTTTGCTTAAGTTGCACATTAGTGTTGCAGGAGAAGGGAAATAGAAGCAGCCGCTTTAAGACTTGCTATTTACTGGAGTTGTAGTCCATAGCAAAGTGTATTGTGTGTAGTGTAGCAGAGGAAGAAAGTTTTATTCGGCTTTGTTTTATGTTCACTCAAGTTATTCCACCCGAGAGCTGTTTGCACTGTGAACCTGACAACACGAAAATAAGTAAAAGAAGGGCACGCGTTGATTACTTTTGTTTCTCTCATCCTTTGTTGATGTTTGTGTTAGTGATTGAGCACAAAACCAGTTTTAAGGTTTGTCAATCTTCTTCAGTGTAGATGCGGGAAATGACACATTTGACCTTAATCTTTTTTTTTTTTTAGTGCTTAAATACACCACTAGAAAATAATCTGAACATCAATCCCCCAACATAAGAATTTGCTGACATGCAGGATGCAATGTTCCCACGGTCTGTTTTGCAAGGACTATTCTACACACAGTGATTAAATGTTAATGGATACAGAGTTGAAAAAAAAAACCTGTTAAAATGTCTCATTACAAATCACACAAGTCTCATTGTTAAACCTCGGGATGTTCAAAATCAATTTAATATATACAGAGTTGTGAGTAAACTAACTGCATATATATCTGTGTATGAGAAAAGATGTAGTAGTCATATAAATGCTTTGTGATTACAATTTTGAATGTGACCATATTTTATACAATTAAACTCTTACAGATATACAGATACACAATATAGCTATACAATTTGTACATTTTATATGTGCAATGAGCAGAATAATTGCAGCAAAATAGAGGTAAGATTGGAGATCAGGAAATCTGTCAATCTAGTTCAAGTCAAGATGTGACTCATAGCAGCACAGTATACAACCAACACCTCAGATACTGTGATGGCAGATAAAAGTAAAAAGGAGGAGTTTTTATTATTATTATTATTATTATTATTATTATTATTATTATTATTATTAATGTGTACATAGAACTTCTTGATTATGTCCATATCCTGATTCTTGAGATCAGCTTTGTGCATTGCTTATTAAACCTATTTCTATTAATGTTATTGCTACTGTTGTTCATAATTGCTGCAGGTTTATGTAAGAGTTGGCCATGAATACAATGTTAATATTTTTTTTTGTCTTTTTTTTTCTTTAGTCTCTCAAGCAAGACCCCCACCAAACCAAAAGAAAGGTTTGTCTTTAACCCTTTGACTGCTCCTCTACCAAATGGTTGACCATGTTTTTACCGTTTTAAATAATGACAGTTAAAGTAATTTAAAGAGTGACTGTTTTAAATAATATATATTAAATAATAATATATTTTATATTTAAAAGTTCTCTAGTGAATGTACAAATTAGGAATTCTAAGTTTCTAGTACTGTTGTTGGTTTTCAGGTTCAAGAACTCCCATTATCATCATCCCTGCAGCTACAACATCTTTAATCACAATGCTCAATGCCAAGGATCTCTTACAGGACCTCAAGTAAGTACTTGCAAGAAGTACTTGATTTATCCGAGAAATAACAAAAAATTCTGTTAAAGGACATCAAGAGCTCTATTTTAACAATTTAGACGCAAAGTCTAAAAAGCATGGCACAAACACATTAAGGGCATGTCCGAATCCACTTTTGCAAGTTTAGGGATAAAAAAATATCTGGGTGTGTTTTGAGCATAACGTGCCTTAAACCAATCTGAGTTAAGACTTTGTAAGAGGCAAAACGTAATGCTTCATTAGTGAGAAAACGGTTAAACAGACCATCTGCATAACCATAAAGAACGAGCCTCCTCTATTCAGCCTCTTTACTTTCTCTTTGCTTTACTTTACTTTTTCTCTTTACTTTACTCCTTTACTTTCATTGAAACAGTGTTGTATGCACTCCACTGAGTGCATTATTAGCCTACATATTTCAACATATTTCATTTTGTTTAAGCGTAAAGATTTGTTATTTGAACTATTTCTAAATTCAGTTCTAATTTCAAAGGTATAATGGTATGATGAAGTATTCAAACACACTTCCCCCCAGGATGAGACATAGAGGTAGTGGTTTTTATATTTATGTAAAAGATGATAATTTTTGTAACATTTTAATCCTTTAGTTTTTTACAGATGTAAAGATGTGTGTTGTGTAACTGTACATTCTGTGTGTATTAAGTAATGTTTAAACATTTGAATGCTTAGGCACACAACTAACGCGCTCTGCACTGGACTTTAGACCAACTTTCAGTTGATCAAGGGCGTGGTCTATTTCAGTTTCTCAAAATAGCAACACGCCTACAATGAGCCTTAACACACCGTCTTTCTAGATAGACATACCCATGAGTCCACAAAGTGGCGCAAATTTTTTTTCTGTTTAAACAATGTGGCACAAAATTTGAGTTCGGCTGGTTTTAAAATAGCAACATATCATGCCAAACACAACAAATAAATGAAAAAATGTATATATATTTTTGAACGTGAAAGAATGCATCTTAGGACTGGGACTCCCACGGTTGATCAGACTAGTTTGTGTGTTCCACACGTTGCCTCTTGTCGGGTAATCCCGGAGCTTATTGGCCCGATTCAGCATGTAGAATTGGTGTCAGCTAAAGACAGTGCTCTGATTGGCAATTCAGCAAAGAATCAGATGGTAGTGAAGTTTAAAGTAAACAATTTATGCAAGGCATGTCCTACACAATGATAAAGATTAATGGATACAGGGTTGGGGAAAAAACGTAAAATTTATCACGGATATCATTCGTCATGTGTGCATCATTTAAAGTTTAAAGCCTTATTTTTTGTAAAAGAGATGAAATCCAACAATTGATACTAATATTAAATGGTGATCAATAAATAAGGCGATAGGCTGTTTTGTTTTGTGACCTAACTGAATTACTAAATGACAGCCATGCACTCGGATTTAGGGTTATTTTGGTAGAACAAGACAGAGCTGTCCATTCACTGCTAAACTCTGTTTGCATACACTAATGACGATTCTCAGCAGCGACTCTAGCCTCTAGCCTTTAGTACTAAATATGTACCAAGTAAGTGCAGTACAGTTCATTATTTTGGTACCTTTGACAGTGGAAATGGACATAAATGCATACTGGACTTTACTAGTCAGTTGAAATGAGCCAATAGTCAGAACACAAGATTACAGCAGAGGCACTGCAGATTACTAAGAAGAATAAAAGAAAACTACAGTCCTCTGGAACCAAGTCAATGCAAGTGCTTAGAATGCCACATTTAGTCCAGGTTTTAGTAACAAAATTGCTGGAGTGTCTACAGCATCAGTAGATCATTTAAGATTTCCTAGGATCATCATTAATCTAATAAAAAAATACAATTTGTAAGCAGTGGAGTGTGAAACAATGTTGTATAAATGCATCAAATTGCATACAACGTGTTGATGTCAAACTGTATCTGTGTGGTATGTAAACTAGAGGGTTTTGTACATATTTTCAAAGTTGCAGTACTAGAAATAGAACTGGACCACAGGGCTGAGTGGTCATTTTACACCTGCCACAAAACTGTTAGTTCTGTTGACATTCTTGCATGCAGTTACTACAATGTGTTTTCGAGAACTCATGAAAGTGTTTTTTCTGGAGGTTTGTCACATCAGAGGAAAAGAAGAAGCAGGGCATTCAGAGGGACAACGAAGTTCTTCTGCAGAGACGTAAAGATCAGGTCCAACCTGGCGGTGCCATGCTCAGCGTCACTGTACCCTACAGAGTGATCGACCAGCCACTCAAACTGGCCCCGCAGGACTGGTGCGTCCATCTTTTTTTTACTTACTAATTTCACATACATGTATCAACTAATTTAATGGATCCTTTTTTAGACATTGTTCATCAGTACTCATGGCACTGTTCTTTTTTTTTGTCCTTTGTTTGGGTGTAAAAAAAGTTTATTTTAGAGCAGAATCCTGTCATTGAACATCCCCACACAGCCTAATCTGCTTAGATGAATATGATAATATGCGCCAAACAACAAAAATACACAATAAAAATAAGACCGCAGTGAAAGAACCACAGTTAAGATAGCATCTGATCACAATGATTCTGTTTGCTTAAGCTCTGCAATTCAGCACTCTAGAACTGCACGATTCTGGCTAAAATGGGAACTGCGATTTTTTTTTTTTTTTTTTTTTTTTTTTTTTTTTTTTTTGCTTAAAAAAGATTACAATTTTCCCACCATTTTGTAGATGTAAAATAAAGCTTAATATGAGATTTGTTTTTTCTCAAACATATGGTAAAACAACAATATTAATATTATGTGTAGGCCTACTGGCTTCTATAAATAATTCTATTCTACTTATAATAATTCTGATGTTTGAATTATGTTTGAGATTTATGCTTGCAATTTGTCATTGACAACATTATTAGACCATTTTATTCTATGGTAAAATCAACATTATATAGGCTTGAGTAGTTACACTGACACTGTTAAACATTTATTTTCATGCACAACTCTGTTCACTATGAAAGGAAAAAAACATATCAAATACTTGTTGCAATCATAACTCTAAAATGCGAGATGATTATTTAAATGAAGTGCACGCTTTCAGTTTCATTTTCACTGCTAAGTGCTGTTCATACTTCACGCGCGGCTCTCAAACAATCACTCTGTGCCACAAACTGTATATTATTTACAACTGTATTACCTGTTACGCACAGCATATGCAGGTTCTGTTCACTAAAGTAGAGGTATCCGCGTATATCATTAAGTAGGGTGCGCGTCCGCACAGTCAGCAGCTACGTCACGTGATTTCCCGGCCACGAAAACAGCATAATATGTAGACAAAAATGACAATTTTAGGTGAATTATACTTTATAAATACTGTTTTTGACTATTTTAACATCATTTAGAGGTGTCCATGTTGCTGAGCAATGTGCGGGAAACAATGAAAAGACTTTTGCAGCCTCCTTTGCTTCTCTCCTGAACTTGAAAATATGATTAACAAAATCGTAGAAATGCTGAATTAAGATTGTCTAGGAGTCTAATCGAGATCGAAATTTTTTTCGATTAATTGTGCAGCTCTAGATCACGCATTTATCACTTATCATAACAAATCCTGTTTTGCCTTGTTTTGAGTACAATGTTAGTTTTTACTGTAAGTCAGCTCTCCAGTGTTTGTTTTTACTTTACAACATTTGTCTCAAATTTGATTCTTGGATGGCCGCAAGCCAGTGACTTTTTTGCTGTGAGGTGACAGCACTACCTACTTTCCAGATTGTCAATTCAAATTTAATTGAACCCTTTGTTTGTTTGCTTTATTGTTAAAAGCTATCTTTTTAAATTAAACGGTGTAAATTAATCAGATTTTGGCTAAATGTATATATCGTCACCCAACAATGCTTTGCTGAGACTTGTGCAAATCAAGTCAAAGGCAGATTCTGCTTGACCAGTGTATTCAGCATTGAACTCCACTGAGTTATAAATGTGATTGTTTGTTTTTATTGCAATAAGTTATCATTTTAAATGTTAAACTGCATTAGTTAATACAAGTTGTCATAAAAAAATTGTGAAAAACTAGTACCGTTTTCTATTTATTTTGAAATATTAAGAAATAAATAAGGAAATTACCCATGGCAACTTTAATGTAACATAGCTTGGTATAAATACCTTCTGCCCATGGCTCTCAGTGATATTTGGTTTTTGGTCCTTCATATAAAAAGTTTGGGCACCCCACTGCTCTAGAATTTCTGACTTTGATGTATGGAACCAAGGAACTGTTTTTTTTTTCACAACAGTGCAGAGGCACAACTACTAACTGTGTATTAGTACAGACTAATGAGATCCTGAGGTTTAAGGGCCAAATTATACTCGTCCATATTGTTCACTTTAAGGCCCAATCCCAATTCTATTTTTGTACCCCTACCCCTACTCCATCCCCATGGCCCTTACAACCAAGGCTTAAGAGGAAGGGCTTCAAAATTTACCCATAAGTATTGGGACAGCACTACACCACCTGCACACATCATCATATGTCCTCGCGATTTCTTGCTTCAATATGAGATCAGATGATTGCGACTGCCAGAGTGATTTCAGTTGTGTTATTTTTTGGCATTGAAATTAATAAATTAATATGCTCAAAATTAGTAATTATAGGGTTTTCTCTTTAAGGGGGTCTTTCTAAACTTATCAGCAGAGATAAAAAGACCTGTAATGGGTGTGACAGACAAAGGCGACATCCAAAAGTGTTGATGGTCCTCTTGGAATGTGATTGAGAAACACTCCAAAACTACTGGAGACTATTAAGCAGGTGTTGGAGGTGGTTGGAGCTAAACTCTTCAGAGCTGTGGCCCTCCAGGAGTTAAATAAAGATATTTATAAAATGTATAAATAAATATGCTCAAAATCAGTAATTATAGGTCTTTTTTTTTTTTTTTAAGTTGACTGTTGTGCAATGGACAGTTTAAAGGGATAGTTCACTCAAATGAAAAATAACTCGCTGTTTTCACTATCTCAAGTGGTCCAAAAAGCAAAAACAAATACTATGGAAGTCAATAGTTGGTTACAGGTTATTGGAATTTTTCTAAACATCATCTTTTGTGTTTAACAAAAGAAAAAAACTCAAACAGGTTTGAAACAAGTTATGGGAGAACTATCTCTTTAAATCTGTTTAACCCTTAAAGACCTAGACGTATTTTGTGGGCACCTAATGGGCCTATATTATTATTATTTTTTAAAAGCAGTTTTATTGTTATTTTAGCAGTCAGCCTCAAGTGTTATATATTATTTTAAACAGGAGAACCTGAAGCTTCAATCTGTATCATTTAAAGGTTCAGTCTAAAACATTTTTTGGTCCAAAAACATATGAACAGACAGAAAATATTTTTTTTAAATAGTTTTTAAAAAAGTGGCATTTTCTAGTTATTACAAACAAAACCTCGTGAAGTTTTTTTTTCTTTCTTTTAGAAATACACGCTATGATGTTTTATACTTCCAAAATAAATTTTGTCTACATCCACCTTTCCTTGAGCAAGTTATAGCAATTTATTACAATGTTATTCTAAGGCTTTTTTCAGTGCATTTATTTACTGACAATGTATTTGCCCAAAAGTTCTGGAAATGAACTAAAAACAGAAAGATTGTTACAAAATAACAGAACACTGAAGCAAGTTTGACTTTTTCCAAATAATATATTTTCAGTACCCATAAACAACACCACTTACAATGAACAAATAAAAAATAAGAAAACAAGAAATAATGAGTCAAAGTCCAAATAAACATGGTGCAAATCCTCAGTAAAAAAATTTATATAAATATTGACTATACTACAAATAGTTACATAACTAAACTAGATTCAATATGGACCATCCTTAGGTTTTATGTGCCAGCATGAATATGGTGTTGACCCTGCTGTCTCTCAACTTTTGCGTTGCAGACAAACAGTCGCACTGCCATTTGCGTCCTTTGAAAACAGCAAGACCATCACTTCGTCTTTGCTGTGTCGCTGTTTTGTCATGTTTTAGTGCTGTTGTGCATGCAAAAGTACTTAGTATGAGTATTATTTCATGCAAAACTTTTTCTTTTTTTTTTTTTTTTTTTTGCGTTTTATTTAGCCGTGCGTAAATGTACAGCCTATTTCTCATTCCGGGTTGTTCTAATAGCTGATTGCTGGTCCACAAAGCGAAACCTATGCTTATTGGTTGAGAGAGAGCGAGTTTGAACCAATCTGGGCATGGAGGAGGGACAATGTATCAATGCATCATTTCTGGTTTGTCCGAGCGTTCCTTTGTGAAATCAGAGGTGTCAAAATGTGATGACGTAACCACACTGATTCCGGAGCCTCCGAAGGTCTGTCAATGTAATGTTTTACAGCGATGGAAAGCTCTCTTCTTTATGCCAGTCTTTAAACTGTACTGATCGGATCAGCGGATTAAAAGTTATTAAACATTTAAGAACAGTACTTATTTTTAGCCACAGGCGGCTGTTTCAGTCTTTAAGGGTTAATGGTACATACGAGCACAGGCCACAATCAGTCAGTTTAAGACTGTTGTTGTTTGTACACAGGGATCGTGTTGTGGCGGTCTTCGTTCAGGGTCCTGCCTGGCAGTTCAAGGGCTGGCCGTGGCTACTGCCCGATGGATCCCCAGTGGACATATTTGCCAAAAGTGAGTTTGGTCTGAACTTTACACAACAAAGATTATACAGAGGATATAGTGAGCTTCATGCCATGTTTATGCGTTTTTAGTTCGAGCCTTTCACCTGAAGTACGATGAGGCACGGATGGACCCAAACGTGCAGAAGTGGGACGTGACTGTGCTGGAGCTGAGCCACCACAAACGACACTTGGACCGGCCCGTCTTCCTGCGCTTCTGGGAAACACTCGACAGGTCAGGATGAAATGTGAAATGTTTTTTTGTTTTGAAATTTTAGCGCTTCCATAACAATAAACAAATTTTGGTGTATTTTTCTGCCTGCCAACAGATATCTCAATGTAATGATATCTTACAAATCATTAATACTAATAAATGATTTTTTCGTAGATGATAGATATCACACGCACACACACACCCATTCTTAGAAAAGGAATGGCATTCATTTCAAATAAAAGCAGATGCACTCCACCTGTTATGTCTCTTTGGAAAATGTGGTTTGTCAAGCTGCAGTGATTTAGTAGTTGTGAAATGTGAAAGAATGTAGCTGACCTGTTTCATCATGGTCACACTGTTTTAATGTACAATTCTCACTAATAACAAGCCATTAACTATGAATTTGACCTCAAATTTCTAATTGGCTGCTTGTTAATACTTAGGGAGTAGTTGGGTTTAGGTATTTCGTAGGATTAGGGATGTTGAACTATATTAGGGGTGTCATTCTGTGTAATCTAGAATAATCTTAAGGCACAGTCCTATTTGCATTTAAAGCAACAGTCAACAAAACAGCACAATTTGGATCGAATCCTTAAAGGGCAGTTGCAAAGAGTTATAAAAAAAATGTTTGGGTATTCTGAAACTTCATGTACACACTGGGATATCAGAGGCTTTTTTTTGTTATTTGTTTTTTTTTACATTTTGTAAAAAGGAGCTAAATAATAGGTCCCCTTTTATTATAGGCAGGCATGTAATAAGCTACTAGTTATAATGAGAATTACTCCCTCTACTAAACGGTTTCCTTAATTATTAAAGGGCCATTTTCACAGAGCCAAAACAAACACACAGGCGCAGGGGAGAAAGATAGTGACCGCATTTACATGGACATCAGTAATTAAATTATTTGCTAAATTATTAATTTGTGGACCATAACTGCAGTTTGGCATGTTCACTTTCATTCAGGAACAAATCATGCATGCCCCATGACAAACGCGATATTGCATGCAAAGAAACTGCTGGAAGAGTGTAGTTTTAATGTAATATTTGATACCGCATGTTGTATGAGAGAAAAAAAAACTCATTTCTCGGTAACTTAGATGCACTCGGTAGGTAGCATCAGAAAGCTTATTGTGTAGTGTATTTTGTCACAAATTTCAGCGAAAATTCTACACAACGGTAATAGTTTGATTAAGGTGTTTACATGATTACACTCAGGGAGTGCATATTTCATCTATAATATGTAGTGAAAATAATGTGTTGTAAACTTAATAACTAAATGGTAATTTTTTAAATACTGTAAGAGTACTGTAGACTAACTAACTTTGCCTCTGAATAAACAAACAGTAAAAAAAGAACACTGATCATACACTTACCAAATCTGTAGAGACAGGATAATCAACACGAAGATGAGTGGCAACTCTGGATTTCACCATTTTCAGATACGAAAAGCTCTTGGGTAAAAATGTTTCTTACAAACATATTTCTGTCGCATGCATTGTAATCCACACGTGAGTCCAGCTGCGCTTTCATGAGGGGAAATGAAAACAAAACCTTTGTTGCAGCACATTTATAAACGCAACACTGACGACTGTTTTTCCACTTGTGGCGTCTCTCTGCCATCTGAACACTGTAACAAGTAAAAACATGTATTCATGACTGTCTTCGAAACTATCATGCATTTTAGGGAAGTTGTACCTCATACACCGTAGAGCACGCCGATTGGTTTGAATCAAGTCTTTCTCATGAATGAATGCTGCACACTCAAACGCGTCATGTTGTACTGGCCAGAACAGATAGCCATTCTACATTCTGGAATACATGCAAGGATCTAATCGCTGTGCCGTAGCTTCAAAAATTTGTTTCAAACTGGAAAAACAAATTTACTCAAAATAACACAAAAACAACACATTTTTACTTTTTTTGTGAAATATGTGTGTCCTAATAGTGTTTTTATTAGCATGGGACACACATATGATTGTTAACATATCAAATAATGTGTTTTGGTGTTTGGCCGGCCTTTAACAAAGAACACTGATCACACACTTGCCAAACTTGTAGAGACAAGGACAATCAACACAAACCAGAGCCGCGTCTTTTTTTTATTTATTTTTTTTAAAGGAGACGAGAGACGAATGCGGATTTCACCATTTTCCTGATTCGAAAAGCTCTTGCGTGTTAGCAGACCACTGTAATTCACACATGTGGGTCCAGACGAGAACTGTACTCTCATCGTTAGGGTTGTGTACCGAAACCCGATGCCATTAAGGCACTGGTACCTTTGTAACCGGTATGTACCGAACCCAATATGCATATGAATTTTGGTGCCTAATTTTGGTGCCACTGGTGCTGTGACAAGGACGTAAGAAGCATCAAGGGGTGCATCAAAGGCACACAAAGGTACGTTTTGTCACACCATCTCTAAACATTTAACTCTGAGGAATACGCACAGGCGATGTCAGGCATTTGTTCTTGTTGCTAAGGGAATGGACGCACGCAGTACAGCGCATTCACTGAGCTAGAGCGACTCTTGAGATTAACACGTATGATCTCGTACATCAAATTTGCTTAAACTAAGCGTTCTAAAGTGTTTTTTACAAGCAAGGATTCTGACACGGCAAGGTGAAGCAGATGTCAAACCTAATGACACATTTAAGGGCTCATGTAATCTACTTAAAGGCAGAGGAATGGATTGTCATCTGGCACTTTCAATGAGTATGTACATGGACACCAGTGCTCCGATTTTTATAATGATTAAGACAATACTCTGATTAAGAGTCTAGACTACCATGTAAACAGTGATTTTATTATTATTATTATTTTTTTATCACCTTAAAGGACCTCAGACACATGCGTCGCAAAATGCGAAAGTTTTTTCTTTCCATTCAACGTGCGGTATCAAATTCCTTTAAAAGAGCATTTTTCCACCAGTCCGTACTTAATGATCACATCAAACACCTGAATTTGTCAAGGGGGCATGAATGAAATGTTCTTGAATGAAAGTGAAACTGCAGTTAAAGTCGAAAAATTAAAAAATGAAACACCTGAAATTACATGAAACTCTGGAGGAAACATGGATAGCGTAGTGACACAATGATATTAATCGATCCATTTACAATAACATATAAGACTGGATGATGAAAGGAACATTCAAAAAGCAACTCATGTAAAAACCTTAATCATATTATTGTCTTCAGATAAGGCCAAATCATTAGATTATTGATTACCACTTAAACATCACAATCCCCAACCATAGAAAAAAGGAGTTCAGTATTTGATGACAGCCTTTCCACACGTTAGTAGTAAGCTAATGTAATTTCATAATGCAAATTTTAAATTCATGCTAATCAACAAATGATCAAAGAAAATATATTAATGTAATTCAAATATATAAAATATGAATTGATGTTTACTTTAAACTTTAATTATATTGTACTATTAAAATTATTATTTTTAAAGATTTTGTCAAATAAAAGATTTTTCTATAGTGATCCACCATAATTTTGTGGCTCAAAAGTGTCGGTTCAGGCACCTTTTTGGCACCAGTACCATTTTAAAAGTATCGATTTAGCACCGGTATTGAAATAACCCCAAACAATACCCAATCTTACTCATTGTGGGTTAATAGAAACAAAAACCTCTATTGCGGCACCTGTATAAACACAACACTGATAACCCATGTCTCCAAACAATTCGTCGTCTTCCATTTGTTTGAATTACGATTGGCAACACAACGTAGCGTCTCTCTGAACTCTGTAACAGGTAAAAAGAGCCTTCAAAACTATATCATGCATATTCATAAAGTTGCATCTCATTCATAATAGAGAGCGCTGAATGGTGTTCGAAGTTTTTCTTATGAATTAATGCTGAAAACACAAAGACGTCACATTGTACTGGCCGGTACAGACAGCCAGTCTCCACGCTGGAATTTGCACAATGATCTCATCGACGTAATGTAGCTTCAAAATCTCTTTTTAAGCCGGAGGAAAGAATTTGCTTAAAATAGCGCAAAGACCAGTTTTAACTTTTTTTTCGATGTCGAAATACTGTTTTTTGCAATGTGGGACATGATTGTCAACATCTCAAAAAATGTGTTTTAGTGTTTCGTGACCCTTTAATCCTGGAGACTTGTAATCTTTATAAACAACTTAATCATCTCTCCTACAGATACATGGTCAAACACAAGTCCCACCTGAGGTTCTGAGAGCGCTGGCCGTACACCCATCAACACATCGAGGCCGTCGAGATGTTCCCTCCCTCCAAAGACGTGTCACGATGGACTGCTAGACCCCCCATTCCTCTCAAACCCCCCCTGAAAGCACTTGAGATTTCAGTACGCTTCTCCTTCTGCTGACACCAGTATGATTTGTAGTCTCTTCCTCCACTGTAGATGAGCAGGTCAGGGTGGGAGAGGGGAACTTTGGGTTGGTTCTTGTCATGTTTTCTGAGTAGATATGTATTTTTCAATTGTAAAGCAGTTGGTAATCAAGGCAGTTTCAGAAGTTTTTGTTTTTTTTGTTATCCAGCTCAAGCTAAAAAAAAAAAAGTTAAACTGAGAACCGTTAAAAATGGTGACTCGATGATCTGAATAAAATGACTGCTAAGAGCTCTTGTAATGATAAATTGTTTATTTCTTTCTCTTTTATAATTTTTTTTCTGCCTTCTGTTCTATGAAGTGTAGAGTAGTGCATTAACCTTTACTGCACAAATGCAAAAGATAAATATATCAGATTATGCCTCTGGGTTAAGGATAAAGTGAATTTAAAAGCAAACAGGACCACAGACGTAAATATCCACAGTGCTTTGGTTACGAATAAATCTGTATTTTAGATTGTTCATGGTGGATATTTTCTGTAATTCCGCAGTATTGGAAATTTTGTTCAAGTTTTACCCAAAAATTCAAGTACCGCTTGCATCTAATTGCTGTTTTGTTTAATGGACACTGCATTTACATCCACAAGGCAAAGTCAAATATTCACAAGGGTACAATTTCTTTTCTTTTTTACATTTTTTTTTTTTTTGAATGGCTGTTTTTTTGTATAAATGCGTTTGAAAGTAATGTTTGTTTTTAAACATTTCTGTTCAATGTGGATTATTAAAAAATTACAAAAAAGTATAAATAGTGATGTATACAGTACTTGCAATCTAAAATGGATATAATGTGCAAAAAAATTGAACTCTACCAAAAATGCGCTCCTCACCACTTTATTGGGTACACATTTACACAGTAAAGCCTGATTTATACTTCTGCGACAGGTGACCGGCGTAACCCACGGCGCAGGCAACGCGAGTGGCTGTGCATTTATACTTCTGCGCGCTGTCTCCGTTGGTCTGCATTAACACTTCCGAAACGCTAGTTGGCAGTGAGGTGTAAATATTCCTCTGTGTCGAGTTTCTTCGCTACTTTTTTGCATTTCCTGAACAATTCCGGGATGTACAAGTGGCTCAAACTCGCTCATTTTGAGGCAGGAACCGGCGGACGTGCAACAACTTTAACTATGAGGTAAACACAAAACAAAACTTTCCATCCGGAGCTCCTTCACGGTACTCCACACTTGTAAACAATCGCTCGCGCGGCGTCGCACCATTCGCACTGCTCTCGGTCCTGCCCAGACTCGTCAGTGCTACTAAGCCGACCAATCACAGAGCTTACGCTACGCGTCGTTGCGACGTGTAGTTACATTTTTTGAGAGGTGCACGTCAGTGACGGCGATGGCCACGGCAAAGGGCTATGCGTCAGCGCCGTAGCGTACGCCGGTGTTTGACGCAAAAGTATAAATCAGCCTTAAGAAGGAAGAAGAAATGTGATTGTCAAACTGCTGATCTATCACTTTTTTTTTTTTTTTTTTTTTTTTTTTTACTCACACAATTATCAATAGGATTTATAGGAATTTAGAGGAAAATGCCAAATCTTGTTTTGGTGTATAGAAAGATGACAGTAGCCCCTTTCACACAGTGACACCGGTTAATATCCAGAAAATTTCTGGAACGACTTTACCGCTAAATTTAAGGACGTTACAGATTTTTTCCGGAAAAGACATTCACACATCCATTTTACAATACTGGTAAATTCTGACATTATTAACCAGAAATGACCTCTAAACGGCTGTGCTTGTAATTGTAAACATTTGACTACATTACAAACTCTGTGGATGTACAATTATTGCAACTTCGATGAAAACATATGAAGGAACACTTTCACATGTCGAGATGTACATAATATGTGTGTATGCTGGTGCTTAGCACTGCTTTACGTGCACACACGTCAGAGCTTAAAGGTAAACAAACAACGGCTTTTCGTTAGCATTTTATCGATAACTTTATTACACAGTTGGCATTAAGAAGGAACAGAAGTGTTATCTGACTAACATCTTGCAGCTAAATGTGTGTGGAAAAAGATTAAAAGGCTTTGATTTTCATGAACCACGTGGATGTGAATGCGTCTTGAGTGTTCTAATTGGCTAAAGTAGACGTCTCACGTCAGCGCGTTCGAGACCTGAACTTGCTCTTTCTAACAATCTTCCTTCTGCGTTCACACATGGCAGCATTCCGGCAAATTACCAGTAAGGTTACAACTTCTCTTTCTGCAAAGTTGCCATAACATTTATCGGTATTTTCAAAAAAGTCCTGTTCACACATACAGACCTTTGCGGAAAATTGCCGGTAATTTTCCGGAAAGGTCTTTTTGTGTGTAAGGGGCTAGTAACTTAAATAAATTAAAACTCTGAACACACAACCTGTCAAACCCATAGACTGTAAAATATATGGACGTAGTATCCGTGACGTCACCCATAGGTTTCTACAGAGCGCAAAAGAAGCCACAAGTAGGCGCGGCCAACCGTCGCCATTTTGTTCGCGCGTCATCACACCCACGGCGGGATACCAAACATGGGCAAAGAGGCGGAGAGTGAGCGGAGCTACAGACGCATGCTGCATTTTGCTTGGACCTGGTTCAGACACCTGGTTTACTTTGGGAGAACGCTTAATACTTTATCACTTGTGACTCGTTTGTATTCTGACCACTTGTGCTTGGTTGTACACTATATCAATAAAGTGTTTAGTCTTTTAAAAACACTGCTGTAATACATTGAGCCACTAAACATTGTTCTTATGATGTTTCTCAAGAGGAGGAAAACGCGAATTACATCCAAACAGCTCAGATATAGTCTGTATTAGTTAATGTAAGACTATTAATGAAATCCAGCATAACACTGTATGACAACGCTTCAGATGACTGTTCTAGAGCCTACAGCTAATCAATCTGACAGATTCTGGAGTGCATTACAGCTCTAAATATAAATATAAACGATAAATGATCTTAAATAAAACATACATGTATAGAGATGGTATATAAGTCTATAACTTTACTCACATGGGAAACGGAGGCCACGTGAATGGTTTGTGAGCACAATTAAGTGCATTCAGCATGACATTCCATCAAATAATTGCAGGAAACAAGTCCAAAAGGCAGTCGACTGTGTAAAGCCACATAAAACAACACAGAAATACGATAAATATGCCAAGTTCACTGGCTAATCTGCCGGATTCAGCTGAGGTGACGTGACGGCGAACAACGAGACCTAGCTGTCACTCAAGTGGCCACGCCCTTAATTATGCAAACTTAATATAAAGGAAATGGATGAGTTATAAAAAAATTCACCCCCCTCACAGTTGTCATGAAGGGTAATATTAGCTGTATTAACCAAAATCTTTTTTTGTACCAGGCTGTAAACACCTTTTTTTCTGCTGTAAAGTTGGCCATTCTAACAGTGGGCTCAATTGAAATTTGCTCTGTTTTGGAGCCAGGAGCGGCTAAGACTAGCGGAATTTCGGAAGAATTGCAGTTTTAGTTACTTCCGTATTGGCTTCCTGAGAGAGCGGGAGGTTGCCGCTTGGTCAAACCTTGAAGTAGAAGAGCTACAGCAGCAGAAGAATACAGTGACTGTTCAATGTCTTAAATTTGTCACAGAACACATGTACTTTAAATGTATAAAATATTTAGCATTCAAGCCATGCCTAATTGTAAAGTTGTTCTTACTTTCTCAATGTTTTATTCACTTAAGTGTTTAAACCAAAAAAAAAACTATTTTATTCTATTTTTTTTTACCCCTTCCCCTTGGCCCTTTAAATGGAGTGTGAAGGGGAAGGCCTTCAAACTTTAGCCCTATGAAATGGGACAGCACTACAACACCTGCACACGTCATCGCAATCTCTTGCTTTTTATGAGATCAGACGATGGCGGCTGCTGTAGTTATTCCAGTTGCTTTATTTTTGGGTATTTATCCTCAAGAAGTCACTGAAGGCGTATATTATGTTATCATAATGATATAATGTGGCAATAACATCGTAGCTGTACTGTTTATTTACACAATGGCCATATTCATCTATGTAAACACATCAAAAACAACATTAACATTATAGCAGACACTGTAAAAAGCTCATTCTCAGCCACTAGACTTTTCTGACAAGGGATTCCAGCTTCAGAATGTTGTGGGACTGCTATACATGAGTTATTATTAAGGATTATAGATGACAATTTTGCGGTAATTTTTATAGTTGTTTTTTTTTTGTTTCTAAAGCATGATGATAAAAC
Organism: Danio rerio; assembly: GCF_052040795.2. Classification (NCBI taxonomy): domain Eukaryota; kingdom Metazoa; phylum Chordata; class Actinopteri; order Cypriniformes; family Danionidae; genus Danio; species Danio rerio. Next base: position 12,723,399 of record NC_141022.1, read on the forward strand.
GTGTGTGGTTATGAATATATTAAAACATGTGCTTGTTCGTTGTAAAAATTCATATAAATGACAAATACTAATTTGTGGATCTCCTTACTTCCGGGTGCAGCTATCCTGCTTTTGTGGCTGGTGTATTCTTGAAAAATTTCTAACCCCTTGGTTTTGAGTGTGGTCCTAAAAAAATCTCATTTCGAAGGGCTATCTACCCCTTCCCCTTCCTCTTTTATGGGTCCCAGTGCAGCAGAAGTTGTCATATGGAATCAGATTAGTCTCAAAAGAAATTCACGCAGAAGACATGATGTACACATGCGTAGCCAAATTCACGTGCATAAAATCAAATTCACGTGCGTAAAATATTTATTTATATTCACAAAATTTTCACGTGCACAAAAAAAAATACATTTTCATTAAATACGTTTCACAAATGCAAAACACCACTTGCAAATGTATAAGAATGTACAAAAAGTTTTGAATGTTTAAAACTTGCGAGTTCATCCTGAATGAGAATGTGCAAATCTTCTTTCATGTACGACTCTCCCTGGATACGTGTGTGTGTATTTTTGAGACTTTGCTGCCAGAGTCAGGACTACTCGTACCTTTCAGCCAATCAGATGAGAGCTGTATTCAATAAAACCAACTCTGCGCTTCTTTTGTGCAGACTGTTTCTCTCCAGCATGGCGAACAGAGAAAGCAGCAGTCGCACTTTTTAAAAATGTATTTATTTGACCATATCCTCACTCTTTTTATCCATTATTTTGCCACAGCTCAGCTTTTCTTATTTATTGTTTCGCAGCCCCATGAGCAACATGTATCCTGCAGGGTAATCATAAGTATCAATCCGGCCCTGCCAGTATTGCAGCGCTATTGTGGTCCAGTGGTCAGCACGTTGGGTTACCATGCCCTTAGACCCGTGTTCAAACCTCACCTAAATTGATTTTTTATTTTTTTCCATTTTTATTGTTAAGACATAAAACTATGGTTGTTGAACATATGAAGTTCTAAAGCAGCTGTTTTCTTGAAAAAGACGTGATAGTGTCATTAGAAACTGAATGAAACTGAAAAAAAAAGATATTTAGAGGATCTTATTTTTTTTTTTCAGTTTCAGTTTTCAGAGTTATTATTGAGTCTAATCTGTCTCCATAGTCATAGTTGGGTAAACTTTGAACGCATCGAATAGGAGAGTACAACATGTAAATTGTTGTATTATTATGTTTAAATATAAAAAAACTCCACAATAGTGTTATCAAGACTTTTACAAAAATAAAAAAGTAACAATTGTGTGGGACAACCGAAAGAGAAAACAATGTCAAATTTACTGTTCCACCCATACGTTAGAAAGACCCCTCTTTTTATGTAATTTACTGCAAAGATGATATAATACAAAGTATAGCTTTATAATTACATATGTACATGTTTTTTTTTAATCAAAATATTAAAGTGTTTCAAGGGTTTAAATGCTGATGACCATTAGTCATAACAATCTTGTAAAAATTGTCCATTATTGTGTAAATAGAATTTTATGATGGTTATCTGGAGGTGGGTAATAATAGGTAGAGGTTTTGGGGAAAATTTGGCCAAAACTGCAGGGTTGCACTTTGTCAGTACTCAGTTTGTATCATTGCAGAATAGTGCTTTTTACCCTTTTTTATTTCTGGCACTATACTGGACCCCAATATACTTTTGAATGAAATCAAATAAGGAACTGGAATGTTGTGAACTGGCTTGCTTTACTTGAGACTTGTGGTCATCGATGGATTTGCTCTTCAGTGTTTAAACTTTTAGCAGTGAAAAATAAACCACACTGAACTGAACTGAACTAAACTGACTTTCAACTCTGAAAACTGGACTGACAGTTTCAATTGACTAAAACTTCTATGTTAAGCTGCTTTGACACAATCTACATTGTGAAAGTGCTACAGAAATAAACATGAATTGAATTGCACCTAATTTGGGCAAAAGGATATTATGTTGGGTTTGCCTCAGCAGTTTAGGAGAGCTCATTTTGGCTGCTAAATGCCTCTTAGCTACTGTTGGTCTATGGCAGAGGTGGGCAAACTATGGACCGCAGGCCATATGCGGCCCGCTGAACACTTTCATCCAGTCCCCGAGGGAGTTTTTAAAATGCTGGATGCAGACATGATGCAGTCTCAGAACAATGCAATCTCGACCACGCATGCGCATTTATATAGATGCAATCTTAGCCACTCATGCGCATTTGAACAAACCCAGACCCTTCTCAACGGTTTGGTTCAGAATTAGTAAATTAATGATGCAATTACAAGTGAACGCCATGTGATGGCAGTACAGTTAGCGCAAACAGTAGAATTAGAACACACTCTCGGATATTAAACTGCACTTGACCATTAATGACTGAAATAATGAGGAACAAAAAAAAAAGAGACTCTGAATGTCGTGTGTGGAGGGAAGAATGGACAACAAAATACTTCTTCACCAATATCTGACAGAAAGCAGTAGGTCTAATATCCCAAGAAAGTATTGCTGTTTTTAAAGACTACAACCTAAGGGGCCGATCACACTGAACGTGCTTTATGCGTTAAGAGGCACCTGTTTTGAATGGTTTACTAATGGCTGCAAGGGTTTTGCGCGCTGCTTATGCGCCCTGTGTGCCTCGCGTTTTAACTGCCTGCTGCGCCTTGCGTTTTTGCCGTAGCAGACTCCTGACTTTGACACTCTAGTGAAGAGAGGGGACCAGGCTCATTGTTCACATTAACACATTCATAATAACATGACTTGGAATAACAAAGACTAAGATTCTTCTTTTGTTTTATCTCATAGTTTTATGATTGATATGAGCATATTTATAAAAGCTCAAATAAGATTGTAGTACATTTGACTCAAATTATATAATAATTACTGGTTAAATGTGTTAATTTTTGTCATAGGATATATTTTCCGTGCATACATCCGCTTTATAAAGTCAAAGATTTGTGGTTTTTATCAAGTTTTATGATGACTGATCTATATATTCTAAAAGCAGTGCAAATTAGATTATTATAAATTTGACTGAATAGTTAACTTTAAGAATTATTTTTAATGTGTTAATATGAGAATTTTTCTATCAAACTATCTTTTCTATTCTCTACTGTAAAAAATGTTACATTATTATTATAATTATATTTTATAAGGTATTATTTTGTTTTATGATGATTGATAAATAAATATAAATGCAAATTAAAATTAATGTAAATTTGACTTAATAATATAAAAAAAAAATCTGTTTTGTGTTAATGTGACATGTTTCTGTCCGATATTACATATTCCATGCATACTGCACTATAAATAAGTATTTTTTTAAGGAATTTGACCTGTGGCCCTTCACTTGGTTTGCAAAACTTAATGTGGCCCTCTGGTCTAAAAGGTTTGCTCACCACTGGTCTATGGCAATTACACAGTCAATGAATCTGTTCTCTAACTCCCAGGTGTTCAGTTACTGACCAGCATCAACCCTGGCTTTTGCCCTATCAGGATGCTTTTGAAGTGGTTGACTCTTGGTACTGCACAAAAGCAGCTTACAAGAAGCATACCTCTCTTGTCAATTACCCTGCTCCTCTTTAAAATTACAAATAAGTACTCAGAAGAAAAATACAATGTAACAGTGCCAAAAGCAGCTCTAAAGTTAAAATAATTGAAAATTTGGTATAAAAATTTATCAGTATAAAACAAATTCTGTTCATTAGGTGCTTTCAATTCAGGTTTATCTCCAGTTCGGTCGAGGCAAATGTCATGATTAAAGGATGTGATTTACTGTAGTGCAGCTTTACTGAACCCAACAAAGCAAGTCAAATGACAAGGACCCAAAACTCCATTATTTAACAAAAATGGAGAACACACTTTAAAGTTTACACTGTATGGTACCTGGAACTTTTTAGCATCACCTCAACTGTGAACAGTCATCCATGCAGCACAGATCATCTGCAGAATTCTTTTTGCACAAATAGTTTTTAGTCCCAATAAGTTAAACACTTCTGTTTCCTTTATTAAATGTGGGTCAAAAAGTTAGACATCCAATTGTATGATCAAGATGGTGCGGCCAATGGCTACCTCAATGTAGGTACCAGCTGTTTTGTAAAGTCATTCTTTAACCAGTGATGAATAATAGCACATAAGCACACAATAAATTGAATTTAAGTTTAGCTCTTCTTTATGTCTGCGTATCCGGGGTTGGGTCGCGGGGGCAGCAGTCTCAGAAGAGATCTCCAGACTTCCCTCTCCCCAGACACTTACTCCAGCTCCTCTGGGGGGATCCCGAGACGTTTCCAGGTCAGAGACTTCGGCCCAATCCCAATTCTACCCATTAGCCCTTCCCCTTACTCCTACCCCTGGTTTTGCATGTGCATGACAAGGGGTAGGGGTGTCCCAATTCCCTTTTGCTTCAAGGTGTAGGGCTAAGGGGAAGGGTTGAATAAACATCCGAACAAAGATTTTTCAGGACCACACTCAAAGGGTAAGAAAATTTCACAGAATTCACCAGCCACAACGGCAGCATTGCTGAACCCAAAAGTAAGGAAATCCACAAATTAGTACCTTTTGTCATTATTACAAATTTTTACAACAAAAAACATGTTTTAATATATTCATAACCACGTTCATGTTTTACCATCATGCTTAAAAAAAAAAAAAAAAAAAACGATAAATTTGGCGATCTATAATCCCTAATAATAACTCCTGTACAGCAATCCCACAACATTCTCACATTCAAAGACACTCAAATCCCCTGTCAGTAATGTCTAATGACTGGGAACAAGCTTTTTACAGTGTCCGCTATATTGTTAACTTTGTTTTTGGTGTGTTTACACAGATGAATATGGCCACTGTGTAAATACACGGTACAGTTACGATCTTATTACCACATTATATCATTATAATAATATAATATGTCTTCAGTGATTTCCTGAAGATAAATACCAAAAAATAACACAACTGGAGTAACTACAGCTGTCGCGATCATCTGATTTCAGTGAAGCAAGAGATCACGATGACATATGATGACGTGTACAGGTGCTGTAGTGCTGTCCCAATTCTTAGGGGTACATTTTGAAACCTTTCCCCTTAACACACAGTTGTAAGGGCCAAGGGAAAGGGGTAGGGGTACAAAAATAAAATTGGTATTGGGCCTCAGTACCTCTAGCATGCCCTTGGTCTTCCCCAAGGCCTTCTTCCAATAGGACATGTTTAGAACAACTCCCTAGGTAGGCGTCCAGGAGACATGCAAAAAAAGATGCCCAAGCTACCTCAGCTGATTTCTTTCGATGTGGAGGAGGAGCAGCTCTACTCCCACCCCTACCTGGGTGACAGAGCTCCTCACTCTATCTAAGAGTGCGCCCTGCCCTTCGAAGGAAACTTGTATCCGAGATCTTGTCCTTTCGGTCATGGCCATAGGTGAAAGTAGGTATGTACTCTTGTGAGTTTGAGCTTATTTTGATTATTCAGATTATTTTTTGGATGTTCTAATCAGAAAGCAGTGGTTCTGTTTAAATTCTTGGTCAGAAATGAGGGATGCGTGCCCACTTTAAGTATTCTTTACATATCATCTTGTCAAATCACATGCATAAAGTGCAAGCCACCTACAGTATCTTTTTTACTACGAATACCCTGTGATCACAAAGTGATTGCATGTGACTGCCATCAAAAGGGGATTAAAAGGTTTGTCAGAATTTAACCAGATAAAGTAATGCCTGCTCTCTGCTGTAGCAGCCGCTGCAGCTGATATTAACATTTCTACGGTATTGCCTCAGGTGATGACGATCATGCTGCAATACCTTAAGTAACCATGAGTGGCCAAACTGTTGATCAAGGGATTAGTATTTGTAATTTTGCTCCCTGAACGCCTGACTGATTCTCAAAGACCAAAAGCTTGATTGCAAAAGATGTTGTAACATTTCATCACTCGCTTTCCAGAAAGAGAAGGAACTGAGACAGCCAAATGAGGGGAGAGAGTGTTTAATTGCTACTGGTTGAAGGTAAGGTTAAACACCAACAATCACTGTGCTTGAAAATAAAGAAACTCAAAGATTAAATTCCCAATTAAAGGTAACAGAGATTACAAACGTGACATTCTGTTATGAAGCGAATGGGTAACTACAGGCCATGCAAAGGGTTGAAGCTGAAACATCTTGCCAAGTGTTCCAAAAGCTCTGTTCAGATTTTAACAAAGCGTGCTGATATCATTGACCATATCCAATGTCTGTTAAAGGCAAGTCATTTCACTCGGCGGCCATCTTTGAAATGCCTCTCAAGCAGTATGCTCAGACATTCTGTTTGAAAGGAGAAACATCAGATTCTACAAAATTGCTTGCCAAGCTTAAGATTAAATTTCATATTAGGGAATCCAAAATAAGATTAAACAACGAGTTTTAGTTTCATTTCTAAATGTTCGAATCACAAAATCTGCAGAATCACAAGTCTGGTCTAAGCCCCTCCCCCAGAGAATCATCAGTCTATAGTGATCGATGAATGGCTCCTTTATTAGAAGGCGGGGCTTCATTCATCATATTGACCATTAGACTTTTCACCATTCAAAATCATGTCTTGAGTATTCTATCCGCTTGTTATGATGAATTGTTGACATGAAATACTGTTTCTGGGATCGAGCCACTACTTATTTGAATTGAGAAAATAATCTTTTACGAGCACTTTTAGTCATATCACACATTCAAGTGAATTTTATATAAAATCATAGTGTACACAACAGTCTTGCTCCTTGTTTATGATGGAACATTGGCAGCATAGGGTCATTTTGAAAACATAACCCTATATAGGTTTCTGGAGATCACAAATTATGTAGCCAGAATGGGTCAATTTGTGCTTTTTAAAATACTATTGGTTTTGTGGCGTTCAGTTGGTCAGTTAACAGTGGCGTCAATTGGATTTACGTGTGAACAGCAGGCGCCAATGGCATTCGTGAGGGAAATTTGAGATCTGAAAAAGCATACACAGCGGCCTCTGGCTTATTTGCCTGAACAAACAAAAATGTAGCTCCTAGGACGTATTTTATATTGGATGTACTCCAGGAATGTATGTAGTAGGGGTACGTTTTTAAAATGAGCTTCTGTTAAACATTTGGTTCGCTATACAACTCTGTGCAAGACTCCCATACTTGTTTGCTAACTACAGTGTAAATCATTGTCTAAAATTGGCAGTTGAGGATGTCCTCAACATTGATCAGCAGTACAGTACATCATGTCCCAAAACAAGTGGGGGTCACACTTTACAATAAGGTTCATTAGTTAATGTTAAGTAATGCATTTACTAACATGAACAAACAATGAACAATACATTTACTACTGTATTTATTCATGTTAGTTAACGTTAGCAACCGGAGGAAACCTACACGAACACAGAAATGCTGACTCGCCCAGCTGAGGCTCAAACCAGCAACCTTTTTGCTGTGAAGACCACTGAGCCACCATGTCGCCCTCAAGTGTTAATATTCTCATCAAAAACAGCAGAAGAACATTGTCAAAAGAGCAAATGTTGTATTGGCTTTCAAAATATCATCATGTAAAAACCCAATATAATAAAGGAAGGGTAACTCAAGCTTAAAAAAATACATCAGCTTTTCTTTCTTTGCAGGCCTATCTTGAAAACCCTAAAATTGAGTATTGATTGGTCCAGCATCACTATACCTAATCATTTTACAGCCCAAGCAAAGCATTTAGCCAAATTTGCTGTCAATAGTGGAAACGCGGCTATTCTGTCCTTTGGACCATGTATCCACATTAAAGGTTCAGGACACCCTGGAGAACTTTTTATTTTATTTTAACAGATTTGTTTGTGTTGTAAGAATTGAAATATTACAAATATTCTTGATGTCTTTGACAATTCAAAACATGAGCTGAAGACAGGGCCAATGGACTTCACAACCAACCAGGGGGGAATGCGTGAAAAACCAGTTCCTGCTGCATTTGCATCTGACTATGCTGAAACTCTGTTCTAGAATTAACCAAACTGACTTTAACCATCATGTTTGATATCATTTGAAATGTCTCAGTGCGATTGGTACAATGGTCTCATTCTCTCAGGCATCTTTTGAACCACTGTGAGGGGTGTGACTTTTTACACACGCACCCCCTTCCTTGAGGGAATTCTTGGATTATTTAAGGTAAGGGTTGAGAAAAACTCAGCGCGATTCTGCCTACCCAGATCAGCCCATAACATGGAGCTTAGGCTCCATGTTATGTAAAATTTACACATTATGTATATTTCAAAGTCAGGAATGCATCTTTTTCATCTTGGATTTATCTTTGATAATTTGATGTTTTGTGTTGATCGTTTATGAATTGACTGATTGAATTGGCATAATACATTTACCTGACTAATAATAAATTATGTTTTGAATTATTCAAACCTCGTGTTATTATCACTGATAAATGTTGTTGTCCATAGCACTACAAGCCACTGTACAGGTTAGTAACGGACTAAAACATGTTAGACGGAGCAGCGTGGCACGCTATACAATGTTGGTAGAGATCCGACTAACAAATTGGCATTTATTCATGTATACTTGGACTGTAAAAGGCCAACTATTTAGAACAACAAAATATTGTTGAAACTACTTTAAATGTGGATATTTAGGCCTTCATCTACAATAGTATAATCCTGCGCGATTATTATTAAAATACTTTGTCTTGAATTAGTAGATAACAGATCTATGGGGACCACATAAAAAATCTCCTAAATTGAGTAAGTAGGGTTCTGCCTTTTTAGGAGAGTGGTTAATCGCCTCTGTTTAATGACCAAGACTGACAAGCTTGTATTAAGAGATTGTATACCCGGCCGGTGCAAGACTCGAGATGCTATCGGAATCTGAGTAAATGAGAATAAGGTATAATAACAAATCGAAAGAATATTCAATCATAATCTAAAATAATGTGAAAGGAAACAAAATAATCTTCTCAATGTTTTATAATTGGAGTCAGATAAAACGAGGATAAATATATTAATATTCTAAACCACCTCATACTAAAATTGGAGTCAGATATGAGTTAAGTTTAATATAAATCAACATTGTGCACTGGAAAGACCGAACATGCAGTGAACCTTCATCCACCAGTGGATACCGTCATTGGACCAAACTGGGTGGACCTTACAGTGTTGAGCATCAGTTAAGACAATGTTAGCACCTGTCAGCTTTAATTGTGGGGAAAACTAGATAATTTTGAGCTTTTGTCAGCTAATTTCAGCTAATTTCAGCTTCCGGGTTTAAAATGATTTTTGGGGAGGGATCAAAATCGGCGACGTAGCGCAGTACTGCAAGTGCAATGATGACGCGTCGGTTTCTCATTATTATTCATAGCGGAGTTTTTTTTTATCCTATAAGAACAGCCGGCTGCTTAATTATTCATGAGACCACGTGCATTCTGAAGGCTGTGAGACACAGACCAACGGAACGCAGTAGCCGTTCATGAAGGCTCGTATGTGTTTGTTTCCATGATCCACAGGGTTTGTTGCATGTTTTATCCCCGCGATCTTGTCAGGGCCGATCATACAGCAAAGCTGTGTGTGTGTGCTGCAAGCATTTTTGTCGGGAGAGCAACCCGAGAATTGAAGAATGGCGGACGTTGACTTTTATCAGGAGTTCGTTCACATTCAGACACATCGCCGTGCTGCTGTGTTTGCCCAAATCCTCTGTATTACCAGCAGGGCTAATGGTTAAAATAGACAGGTCAGGAGACCTGCTGCACTGAGTCTCCATTCAGATCTATAATAGACCCGGGGGTCGAGGGAGAATCCTCATTTATAGTGTTTACATGAACACACTTATCTTTATAATGATATAAATTGTGGTTATGTGTATAGGAAATTACAAATAACAAATGTAGCAGGGCATTAAATTACGGTTTATTTCTTTGCATTTTAACGTTGTAAACTATAAACTCATGCGTCTCCTCAGGGATTGTGTCTCATTTTGTGAGCTAACTGTCAACAACAATTGTTTGCTCCCCTTCTCCCCTGCTGGCCACGCCCACTCCTGCCCGATGCTCGCGGAGCTCCACGCCCATTAATCAGGCATCTTTTGAAAAATTCTGAAGTAGACTTTAACCGAAAGTGGGGGGTGTCATGGCCCTTTAAATGCAAGTACATGTTCCTACTGGACACTACAAGATAGGCATGGGATGAGAACCGTTTTCAAGGTATACCACAGTTTGGAAAAGTCAAGGTTTTAAAACCGCCAAAATTTTCTGTAAAACCGCTTCTAAAGTATGTGTAAGATTTTTTATTTACTTTTTTTTTTTTGTATCTCTCTAGCAGAAAAGATATCCAAAGATGATGTTTTAAATTGTAATGAAATCTGTGTTTTTAAAACTAATGAAGACAGCAGAAGTCAATGGTATATTTGAATTATATAGCCTGACGTGTTTACTGCTCCAAGGTTTCACAAATCTTAAAAAAAAAAAAAAAAAAAAGAATATATTGTTTTCAAAGGGGAAAAAAGTTTTAGTTTTTTTACCCAGACATTTAAAAATAATATATTTTAGAGCAGTAATCACAATACGGTGAAACCGTGATGTTTTTATCCAAGGATATCATACTGTCAGAATCTTATACCGGCCCATGTCTGCTACAAGATGATCTAAATCATGGGGATCACCAACCTCAGTCCTGTTGGGCTGGTGCCCCTATTTCACATCAGTTTGCCAACTAATATATTGCAGCCCAATCAAAGTCATGGTTATCCAAATTTGCTGTCAGCCTGTCCTTTGGACAAATCCATAAGTCCCAGTTATTACTGAACACTACAAGATCATCAAATCACGGTCCCCAATCTCAGTCCTGGAGGGCCAGTGTCCCTGCAGAGTTTAGCTTTAACTTGCCTCTACGTGCCTTGCTGGAAGTTTCACTTATACCTAGGCTGTTTCTCAATATGTGTTCTTCAGCGATCTTGTGTCCACGTGTTCTCGTGAAACGTCATCATCAGCTGCCAAAGTTCAGTTCCAAAACTCAAGAATGGAGGATGCGTGAATGTTCACAGATGTGTTCTTGGTATCGAGGACACATCAATGAAGACTTGAGCACAGTACTTACTCTAGAAGTCCCAGAAGTCATTGAGATTGGAGGTGGGAAGTGTTGCATTTAATACAGATTTATTTTTAAAGTTCAGAGGTAAAACTTATTTACCCCAGGAGTTTCCTTAAATGAGACTGTAAAAGTAAACACTATCATGAAAATCTAAACAAAGGCATAAACACATTAAGGATGTTTATTAGTTGAAATTTGTATTAAAATCTATTTTGTTTATATTGTGCAATGTATATTTGTAAGGTCTGTGCATGCATAGTATATATTGTGAAAAGGGGAAAATAATAAATCACTGTATGAATGCTGTAATGTGTACATATTTTTCTATTAAAAACACAAGAAGGTCATGTGCCCATCAGGAAGAATATGTAACGGAGGCCAGCTACTGTGTGCTGTGCAGGTAAACCTCACTCCTCTGACCTCTAAAGGTGCTCTAGCGACAGAGTCTAGAGGCCATGGACTTTAGCCTCGTTAGAGCAACCGACTCCCATGCGAAAGGTTGCCGGTTTGATCCCAGCTCGGGACGGGTTGGGTGGTGTAGGACCGGTGGGGTTACAATTGCAGCATTTTATTTCTCACAGGATGTGTTCTCATGGTCTTCCGAGTTCATAGGAGGACTGCATCCATACATGTCTACATGACTCAATAACTTATTAATAAAGTCATCTGAAATGACAAAAAAAAAAAGCGTTCATGCAGGATTCCCATAGTTCATCAAGGTTCTTTGGATTCATCTTCAAGGCCTCTTTCTTCAACTTACCCCAGAAATGCTCAATAATGTTCATGTCTGGTGACTGGGCTGGCCAATCATGGAGCACCTTAACCTTTTTTGATGTGGCGGCTGAAGTATGAGAAGGATCCCTATACTGCTGAATATTTTGCTCTCTCCTGTGGTTTGTAATGTAATGGGCAACCCAAATCTATTGATACCTCAGGCTGTTGATGTTGCCATGCACCCTGCAGATTTCTCACACGCCCCAATACTGAATGTAACCCCAAACCATGATTTATTCTTCACCATAATTGACTGATTTCTATGAGAATCTTGGGTTCATGCGGGTTCCAGTAGGTCTTGTGCAGTATTTGTGATGATTGGGATATATTCATGGAATATTCATGGAAAAAATTTACTTTCTGCCACTTGACTAGAATTCACGTTATTATTTGTTGCTCTTGCAACTGGGATCGATGACAAGACTTTTGTCAGGTAGTGTACTCTCATAATTGCTTATAATGTGGTTTCACAATAATCATTTTTAATGCAAAGTTGCCACTATTATATGTTCATTCCACAGTCTACATTTAGCAACAAACAGCACCTCAAACTTTGCTTCAAAGGAGGAGAAACTAAAGATACAAGAATCTGCTCTCCTGACTCAAAGACATAATGTTCCCTGATGATGTATTTTACAATTTGTACACAGGAGCTGTTCCGTCAGTTCTTCGCGAAAATCATTCAGTCTTCCTTTTATCTATAGTCTGATTTAGTTGGACTATTAAATTAGATATCAGAAGACTCCCAACACACAGCCAATACTGCTGAGAGGATTAGTGCCAACTTTTATGCTTCTAGAATGCTACAGAACACTGAGCACCAAAACAGCCAGATATAATTTTTCCATATAATAAAAAATATCATAAATAAGATTATCATACCAACAGTAAAACGTGTTGGTAGTAGTGTGATGGTCTGGGGCTGTTTTGGTGCTTCTGGATCTTGAAGAAGATGCTGTGATAAATGAAACCATGAATTTTGCGATGTACTAAAATATCATGTGTATCAAAATGAAAAGAATATCCAGCCATTTGTTAGTAACCTCAAGCTGAAGTGAACTTGGGTTCAGCAACAGGACAATCATCCAAAGCACGCCAGCAAGTCTATATATGATCGGTTGTAGAAAAACAAAATAAAGACTTTAGAGTGGCCAAAGAGTCAAAGTCCTGACCTAAATCCAATTGAAATATTGAGGCTTGACCTTAAAAAGGCAGTTCATGCTCAAAAAATCCTCCAATGTGGCTGAAATCTAACAATTCTACAAAGATGAGTGGGCCAAAATTCATCTACATTGCTGTAATAGATTCGCTGCAAGATATCAAAATCACTTGATTGCGTTTGTTGCTGCAAAGGGTGGTCCAACAAGTTCTTAGGTTTAGAAGCAAACACTTTTTCACATGGTGCTATGCAGTTTTGAAGTTTGTTTTTCCTTAATTATAAAAAAACTTTATTGAAAACAACACAACGTGTTTACTGTTATCTTTGACTCATTTTTAAATTTGTTTGATGATCTGAAACATTCAAGTGTAACAAGTATGCAAAAAAAATCAAGGGGACAAACACTGGTTTATGGACAAAATAAATTAGATTCTACAATGCTCTTCAAATTATTTCAGAGTAGGCAAGAAAATAATGACAGTTTTTTTATTTTGGGGTTGAAATGTTATTTTAATGAAATGATTGTTGACACACTCAGTGTTTTAATTATTCTCATCAAAAAAAGGTCCTTTGTGTTTTTATAAGCTGACTACATTGTCAATATGCTTCATCTATTCAAGGTGGTGGGAAATGAGAAGATGTAGATCCATGCACTATTCTTTATTTTAGTTCTCTCTGCCAAATGTTAACATGAGTCTTGCCGAAATTCTGAGGCTAAACTGAGTCAGGATTGGACAGAGAACTCTGAGCCAAAGTCTTTGTCAAGTTGAGCATGAGGCATGAATAATGATATAAATGTATATGATTGAGACATGCATTATTGTAAGCAGAGCAAGGTGTTTGTTTAGAGATGACTATCCAGCTTTGTGTTCCTCTTTCGTTTGTGACCTGCTTCTCTTGCTGTTCTTAGCGCTGTCAGTTATTGTCCAGCTTGGAAGATAGAGTATCTTTACGGATTATGTACCTGAAACGAACAAAAAAGAAGGTGTAAAAAAATGTATTCCCAAAATGTGTGATTGACTGAGTGTTTTGCATTTGTTTAGTTTTATTTAGCTAAAAAGGTGATGTTGAAAAGTTTAACAAAGTGACTTTTGTCGACATTTTTAATAGTTTAAGACAACACTCTTAAAAATAGTTAGCAGGGAGAACTGGGATTTCACATTGAATGCCATAGAAGAAACTATTATACCCGCTCTTTTTTTTTTTTTTTTTTCGGTTTCCCAAAGAAACTTAAAGGCCAACTCACATTACAGACAAACACAAACACAAACACCAACGAACAAGTCTGTCAGAGTTAGATATGATTTTCCATGACATTAATTTTAAATCCAAGGGTCAACTTGTTAATTGGCGTTCATTGATGAAGTGAAAAGTTATAATATAAATAATAAAAAATAAGACATTTTTACATTCTATGGATGTAAGGATTTTTCCTGGAACCATTGAGTAAAAGATATTAAGAATTGATTGATTATAAAGATGATGATAAAGCCAGAAGCGTTGCTAGGTTCAAAAGGGATAAGGGGCTTTGCCCCAAAGAAGTGTAGTGTTGTCAAGGTACTAGAATTTCTAAATTCAATACTTTGCAAAATATTGATGTTTAATAGGCTACTATTTTTGATAATATAAAAATTGTATCAAAAATAGTAAAAATAATAATAATAATAAAGATCTATATGCTAGAAATATGTTTACTTCAAATTTCTCTAGAGGGATTTTTTTTTCAGTTTTCCTCAAAACAGGGTGATATTGGCATTGTAGCACTTTAAATGCATGTAATGTCTGTTATACGCCTCACAAAAGTAGTTGAACATTTCAGGAAATCTCTAATATGGCTAAAGGCATCCAGCAATTGCTGTAGTTGAATAAAAATAAGATCTGAATAAACATAAAAAGGCATTAACCGATTTACACGACTGTGACAATAAATGGTTTGTATGTGTTCTTCCAGCCATCTTAGGTATTTTCTTAAGAAAGTCAATTTTTAATCTGATGCTAACTGACAGCATGTTACAGTAGAATAGCTATAAAATAATATGCTAGATGCATGAACTCACTGTGATTTACCTATTACAGAAACAGATGTGACTGGCTTTATCATATCTAGATAAATGTGTCAATCTATATCATATCTAGAAAGCTAGTACAATTGACGTTTTTCTGACTAATTCGCATGTATTTACATTCATATGATGCACATTTTATGGATTACATTTATTTTAATTCACCAAAACTACACACATTTTATACTGTGAAAACAAATCTTAAGTTTCATCAGTAGTTAGAACTATTTAGTTTCCCGAAACAGTTGCATTATTACCTCATCAGCTCCAGCCCCTTAAAATAATGAATGAATAAATAAATGGCAGTGCAGTGGTGGAATTTTCTAACATCATGTGACAACAGTGCCACTCCCACCTGCTGGTAGAAACAGGTACTGCTGAACAGGTGACTAATTTAACTTAATTACCCGACACAAACACTGCGTTAGATGGAATGCCTGTGATGTATGTGGTAATTTTAAGTACTTAGATAACAAAAAAATGTTCTACAACTTATTTTTATTTAAGTGCAACATATTCCAAAAGATCTTGGGCTTTTGATAATATATCAGGGCCTTAAGCCCCCAAAGCCCCCCCCCCCCCCCCCCTCGCAATGCCACTGGGTAAAGCATTAAAATATTTTCTAGGTTGGTCAAATACAATACAGTACAGAAACTTATTAAGCTGACTGTACTACTTCTGTTTTTGTAGATTCTTGAGTATAGACTGTATATTTTCACTTTGACAAAACATCATATCAAACTACTACAAATATCGATAAAAGCCCTTTGTTAAACTTTAGTTACATTTTCAACATCATAATTTGTCAGAGCAGAGATCAAGCTCCTATTACGCAGTTAAAAAGTGTAAATTAATAGTAAACAAATACATATCAAAAAGTACAGGCAAGGTTGTTTCTTTTTTTAAATGAAGAACAACATTTTATATTGCGCACAGTAAATTTTAAAATTGAGTTCAACGGAAACACTTAAACTGAATCACTGAAAATTAAAACCTTCTGCGTATCCCCTATTTTGGAATAAGGCTGTGACATAAAATGTGGAGTGAAGCACTGTAAATACTTTCTGCATACACTGTATAGTGTTAAGAGTAACCATTACACATAGGTAGATTTTGATGTAACTTCCCAATGAGGTAAAATAAACTGAGCTTTACTTACACAATGTCATTGAGCTCCAGTTTTGTATCAGAAGATGGGTTGATTAAGATGTAAGCGTGGCTGTTCTTGATATTGGTCTGTTCATCTAGATTGACAGACAAATGTTAAAGCGGTGTCATATTTTACACTTTAGTTGATGTGTAAAGCAGCTGTTTGAACATAAACAGCATCTCTGGATGTAATGCGCTCAAAGTTCAATGCAAAGGGAGACATCTGCTTTTGAGTTGGCTTAGCAAAGCCTGCAGCAAACGAAGCTTGGGGACTACAAAAAAATACATCAGGGCTAGTGAGATCACAAGGGTGCGTGGCCAGAGGTGCTGTAATGTTATAGCAGAGAAAGCTAAAATGGCATCCAAACGCTGCTTTCCACAGAGCATCTTCTGTTTCTGTATTTTGACTTCCAAAGGACACAACACGAAGAGAGAAGTGTTTACAGTTTAATTTTAATTTGGTTCCAGAAAATAAAAAAAATAAAAAAAAATATTGCTCCCATTTGTCAAAGGATAGATTCCAGAATTTCTCCCAGTTCAGTGCTGGATTCGGCTAAAAAACTTCTCCAACTGACAAAGCTGTGGATTGAGACACAACCTGCAAGTATTTTATTTGTTAAAATTGATCTATTACATGCATAGTTTCAAGTGTTAACAGTATGTTCTAGCGAGGACATAAAAAAGCATGTAAACAATGGGAAATGCTGTTTGGTCTTGCTAACAATTTAGCTACGAATTCATATTTTTCATTCAAACCCCTGTAAACACACACAATCTTCTGCAGTGTGTCCAGTGTCTCTCTATGTAGCTTTTTTCCCTACGTTCCACAAACTCGCAAAAGAAATGTGAACATTTCATATTACTTACACATGCTTATTCTGAATATAAGTAAAAGGCAGTTGTCAGATTTTATTTTAGAGAGCCGGCTTGTAGTTTATTATTATTTTTGTATGATACAAGCAGCTAACGCTGCAAACAGCTGCGCTGACTGACAGTGGGTCCGTTTTAGTAAGGAGGTTAAGTGAAAACTCACATTACTGTAACCCTAAAATGAGAGAAACTCTGGGTTTTCCGTTTCAAAACGGCAGGTTTGTCAAACTGGAGATAGCAGGTAAGTCAAGCCTGTTTCTGAAAAAGAGGTAAATTTAACTCTGAGTCAGTTATCGTCAATAGCAGCTTTCATTCTCTAAACTCAGTTTCTGCCAGTCTCTTCCTCTTTTTTTAAAGACGAAGTGGTATTTCTGTCACCGACTCGGTCCCAGTCATTCCCCTCGCTAGCCAGCAGAGCAGCAGAGGCCGCTATCCCCGGACTTCTAAGCATTACATCATCCACCTAAACTGATTGTGCACACACCTGAACTGAATCCTGTTAATGACCCACTCTCCCTATATAAGCCACACTTAAACACCAGTTCATTGCTTGTCTTGTTCAGCCACGGCCAACATTTCTGAGCGTTATTCCCTGCCTGATCTCCTGTGCATAACCCCGGACTGTTTCTGACTCTGAGTTGCCTTCTGCCTGCCCACGACCCACGCTTGTTATACGGACTCTGAACCACGCCGCCTGCCACTGATCCATGCTTGTTATATCACCCTGTGTCTGTCAGCCGCCAGCCCCACGACCAATATTGAATGCTGTTGATGTAAGTTCGCACTTTAGTGCGTGTTGTATGTTTGTGATTGAACTGTCTATCAATTACTGCAAAATGGATCCCTCCGTGTCAGTCTCTTCGTTACAATTTCGCGCCATAGCCTTACGTTTCCACCCACCTATTTTAATGCTCATTTTGGAAATGCGCATAAAAACGATTGATTGAAACGTCATGATGCACATAACTTTTGAAAATTAGCATAAAAAACATGCGCATAAATGAGTAGGATAAACTTTATATTCGATAAGAAAAGATGCGCATAAACTATGATGTAAACACTTTTGCTGAACAAATTACAGTATGTGCATTAAAAAAAGGTTTGTTATAAGAGAGGATGATGAAAATGTGTGTGAATAAACAAACCAGCAGGCTGAGCACACTGCAGAACATCGGAAATGTTGTTTCGGTCATTCTAAAATGCCTTAGCCGTTTCAGTATTATTGTCTATTATTAATTCCTCCGTGTCTCTTGGCTTCAAATGCCCCCACGTGTTCATTGTGTGTTAACATTGTCAAGTACATTTATTAAATAAAGAAAAGATTGACGTAGCTTCTTCTACCGCAGTAAATTCTGTTTTTGCTTTAGATATTTGGTGCCAGTTAATTAGGAAGTGACGATTTTGTTCTCTTTGACTCGTTGGATGGAAACGCTGCTTTATTCGCACATCATTTATGCTTTATTCCAGTTTTAAACATGAATGTAAATAATATTTTTGGCTGGAAACATAGCTATTGCCTACATGTCTGTCACACAAAGAACCAAGTCACGTACCAGAATAGCTTGTCCTTTTTTTAATAAATAAATTAGCTTAAATGTACTGACCTTCGACAGGGACATGTCCTGTTACTCGATTAATGGGATTATTATTCGTCCTAAAACAATTTTTTAATACTGCGTACATTTTAAATGTCATAACCTATCACTTGATCAAAAATAGAGACAGACAAGTGCACTTTTAAATCTATTAAAAATGATCAACGTGTATAAAAGTGGGAACGTGTGTAAAAAATGTATAATGTTAAACAGTATATTACTTTTTTACTACACTTAAATATTTAAATACTTTAAATGTAAAATTACACAACTTGAGCAGCTATGTTTTCCCACGCTGTCTCTGTTTCACTAATGCAGTGGTGTTGGTTTTTTAAATATATGATCATATTTGCTATAACTTTGCATGAGCACATCAAGTTTAGCTGGAAAAAGAAATGATGATCTCTTTTTTCAGATGTTGCCATGGTCACTCTAAATACCTGCGCTCCATTGATAATGCCTTTTTATAGTCACAGTGTGTGCACTTAATTCTGAGTTGGTCTACTCAAAGTTGATTGAGCCAACTCAAAGCTATTCTGAAACCTAAAACGCTGAGTTTTTAATCTATCAGTAAGTCAACTCATAGTTCAAGTTTAAACTCTGAGTTTGTTGAACCTCTTTACTAAAACAGGCAAGCTTGTAGTGGCATGATGTGGTGACATGGAGCCAATCCACAAATCACAGCACATTATATTAGCTGAAAAATCAGAGCCTCTTGAGGGCAGACCTTTCAGCGGATCTAGGAAATATGACAGGCCTTTTCATGATAGCTGAGTAGCTGTTTATAATCAAAGTAAGATATATCAAAAAATAACATGATTTTCTATAAATGAAGCATGAGCACACACTGCTCTGAATCTTATAAACACAACCAAGCCTTAAAAATACACTGTGGACCACCACTTTAACAGAATAACATCGTTAGACAGGTCTGTAGCCAAGAAGGGTTCGGGTGGTTCGGGTGGTTCGAAAGACCTGTTAAAAAGTCCAGAATTTGTTCCATACATGAGCTTATTCGTCCCATTTTGACTGCTGTGCCATCATAAATTGTGAAAACAATCCATCAAAGAAGGCTTTCAATGAATGCAAACAATTCGCTGTGTGAAAAAACGTACAATCTAACGTAAAGTCATGTTTCACTACAAGTAACTTTTATTTTGAATCTTAATCCTTCTTGAAAGAAAATAATACCAATAAAAAGTTAAAAGCAAAACCAGCCCATAACAAAGTTAATTTTAATACTAGTTGGGCTATTTTTGTTATCCATGAACTTTCAAAATGAACTTTTTAGTAGAGGAAAAACAGCTGAACCTCACTCCTGCTCTCTCTAAAAAAATCTGACGTGTCTTTCACACATATTCCGAATGAGCATGTGTAAGTAATATGAAACATTCTCATATCTTTTGCGAGTTTATTATTTGATATGTAAAACACAGGGAAAGCAGCCTCATAGAGAGACACTGCAGTATTGCGGAAGATTGTGTGCGCTTAAAGGTGTTTCTAATAAACTAATAAACATGACTAATAAATAAACATTACTAAACATTACATTACTAATAAACATGAATTTGTAGCCAAATTGTTAGAGGTGCCAAACAGCATTTCCCATTGTTTACATTGTTTACACAGCATTCTGTGTTTATGTCTTCACTACAACATACCATTATCGCTAGAAACTGTGGATGTAGTTGACCAATTGACCCTTCGCTAAGCCACACCCAAAAACAGCCACCCACCAATCGAGGCTTAGCAACCGTAGCTACGCAGAAGGGCTCTGTCAAGCTTTCGAGTGAGGGAAACAGGCCATAGCATTGTGCTTATGGATTGTGCAAATCTGACACCTGGTATCCTAAAAGTTTGGATGGGATGGTGGAATTTTTTTTTCTTTTTTAAAACCAAAAACCCAAGAGGAGAAATGCCAGCGTGGATCAAGCTCTGTAAGGGGCGCTAAAGGAGCGGAGTTAAGTTGGTTTTGTTTTGATATTCCTGACAAATTCAGTGACTGACGGCAATAACTCACACACCTCTAACCCTAAACAGATGTAAACTGTGCTTCAATAATACAATGCAGGTTATGTTTTGAAAGCTGTCTGTTTCTTTTTTTTTTTTTTTTGCTTGATATTATGAGCACTGCTCTGTTTAAGCCTTTGCCATGACTAACGTTAGTCATACTATTAGCGAATAGGTCATAATGACATGAGTTATTGATCGGGCAAATACGAATCTGCAAATCTGTAGCAAACTTTACTGAACTTCATATTTCCATTTTATTTCAAGCTACGAATATTTGAAATTACAAATCAAGAGAACAAAACAGATATGTGATCACAAACTGAGCACTTGCGATCAATATACTTTACCCGCAGCTGTTTTTTAGTCATGTATAAAGAGCACAGAAACATACTGACAGTAACAGGTAACTTACTGTACATTGTTATGGTCAATGATGCTATTCGACACAAATCCATCAATTTCCCCTTTCTGACTGCTCTTTCTATGAATGAATGATGTAGAAGCACTGTCCATTTGTGTTTTCTTGTCAGTT
Source organism: Danio rerio (assembly GCF_052040795.2). Taxonomy (NCBI): domain Eukaryota; kingdom Metazoa; phylum Chordata; class Actinopteri; order Cypriniformes; family Danionidae; genus Danio; species Danio rerio. The sequence goes on from NC_141022.1 coordinate 12,744,585, forward strand.
AGTAACGCTATATTTCATTGCACAACAATTAGTCTATCAAGCAAATTGGTTAAAAATGGAGAAATCACGGTTTAATTTGTTATTAGATTATTTGTAAATGTCACCTTTCCTGTTGTTTATGCGCTAAGCTGTTGAATGATCAGCGTATGAGGTTAAGCTAGCTTCAATTTTGGTAAAATTATTCTCTAATCGGTTGCCTATTATGTTGTGAATATACCCCTGTAATGCATACTGCAGTCCTTTTTCATCTGTCTTTCTCGGATATCTCACTTGTTTGCCGAAAATGATATTATATTCCTGTCAATGTCTGACACCAGCGCTAACACATTGCAAAAGCCGTGCCAGGCACGAAAGCTTGACAGGCATGGCAACAGTAACTAAGGAGGGCGGGGCATAGCAAAGGGTCAATTTTAACAAATAAAAGCACTTGCTGGTTGTGGCTCACAATCCACAGCTTCGTTGGTTAGAGGAGTTTTTAGCCAAATCCAGCGCTGAATTGGGAGAGATTCTTCAAGCTGTCCTTTGTTAAATGCTAGCTATCTATATTTTTTTATAATTCTCTGGAACATAATTAAATTAAATTTTAAGCACTTCTCTCACTGTGTCAGGTGCTTTGGAAGCCCACATACAGAAACAGAAGAAGCTCTGTGGAATTAGCAGCATTTAACTACATTTTAGCTTTCTCTGCTATAAAATTACAGCGCCTCTGGCCATGCCCTGTTGCTGCACAGGGTGTGTGCGTGGTGAAGGTGCATAATTATCTCATTAACTTAAATATGTTTTTTGAAGTCCCCAAACTAATACAATATAACAAATATTAATATAACAAATATTAACAGTCAAGCCTGGTTCTAGAGTTCTTAAAATCAAATAAAATAATTGATAAATAAATTAATTTCAGACAATTCTTAGAGTCTTCCTAGTTCGTACTGAACATGATTTGACTTGAATCTTACCAAATCCCAGAGTGGATAGGCCCAGGTTTTTCATGCGTTTCTTGACCAGCTCTGTGACCTCCAGTCTCTCAGAGCATGAAAGCAGGACACCCCGATGCTGACTCAATCTGTCTGCCTCACGCTCAGTGTGCCATGGCCCAAGGAGACTGGAAGCCCACTGCATGCTTCTCCGACGCAGAGACTGTGTCTGCAATTGACTGTCTGGTATTTCGCATTGAAGATTCTGATGTTGCTCATCTAGGTCTCCGCCCTCATCAAACACAGATGCCTTGTCTGACATTTGGAATTGTGGAGTCTTGATGAAAGAAAAACATAGCCTCTTTATCCACAGAACACTTACAAAACTGTTGTTAAAGCAATCTCAGATGGACAATGCTACCTCAGGGGATTCAACTGTTTGAGACTTGGTCCTGTAGATGCCGATGGGAATATCTCCTACAGTGGAGGAAAGCCTTTGGTACAGCCTGCCATATGTCTCAATGCATAGGTCCTCCTCGGTGATGCTCATCTGAAACGTAATTTCAGATTTTAAGACCACTGAAAAAACATAAAATAAAATCATTAACATAAAGCTACCCAGCAAGCATTTTTTGTTTTTAAAAGATGTCTAATAGACATCTAAACATAGTTATCTATGCTAAAACAAGGGCCAAACTTAGGCTGAAAAACGTCTAAAAATAGGCCAAAACTAGACTACAGTAGTCTTCAGATAACCAGAAATGAATGACTACACATATAAAGTCTCTTTAATCTATCAATTTGACAACTATTTTGGGACTACTCTTAGATGTCTATTAGATTTTCACTGACTGCCCAAGTTTAACCTTGTTTTAGCCAAGCTGTCTACATTTAGATGTTTATTAGAAGTCTATTAAAGAAAATAGTTTGCTGGGTATTATTAAAGAGTAATGTTCTAAAAGTCTTACAGCACACAGGAAACCAGACTGTGGTGTAGTTTCCAACCCCAGCAGGAGCCTGGTGATTGTTATCATATAATCTTTAACAAAAGACTGCAACAACAGAAAACCAAGTTTTTTAGAACAATTATGAGCAAATTTGGAAGGAGGAATATGAAGTCACAAACAAACACACACTCAGAGTTAGTTAGACCTTTTTATACCAATGTCAGGCAACTAATGAGGCCTTATTTACCCCTGGTATTAAGATGTGTTTTTGTTAATTTAATCACAAGTGCATTGCAATGAATACAGAGCATGAAATTCAATACTTTAAAAAAAAAATCTTTCCATACATTTTAAGGCCTTAAAACCACTTTAGGTTTCAACAGAAACACTGGCGAGATTTAAACTTATTCACTAATTATTAATGTAAGAAACAAATCCAAAACTAAAACATTATTCATAGATTGAATAAAAATCTATTAAATTAAGCTAATTCAGTAGGTTGGCGCCTATCCCTGCTGAAAAATCCAGCTTAAACCAGCCTAGGCTGGTTGGCTAGTTTTAGCTGGTCGACCAGGCTTGTTTTAGAGGGGTTTTGGCCACTTCCAGGCTGGTTTCCAGCCATTCCCAGCCTGGTCTTAGCTGGTCAGGCTGGAAAATGACCAGCCAAATCCAGCTAAAACCAGCTTGACCAGCCTGGTTTAAGCTGGATATAGCTGGTTTTGGCTGGACTCCCAGCTTGGCTAGGCTGATCAAGCTGGTTTTAGCTGGTCATCTCCCAGCCTGACCAGCTAAGACCAGGCTGGAAATGGCTGGAAACCAGCCTGGAAGTGGCCAAAACCCCTCTAAAACCAGCCTGGTCGACCATCCAAAACCAGCCAACCAGCCTAGGCTGGTTTAAGCTGGATTATTCAGCAGGGTAGAACTGCAGAAATAACGGTGTTGCCTCGGTTACTGCCGTAAACAAAGCAGTATGATGTCAAATCTAGTAGGATTCATTGATTTCATAAACTACACAGCATCCTGATGTTCACAGATTTAATTCAGGCAAACTTTAG